>NC_031490.1:564233-575685 GCF_001602025.1 Plasmodium gaboni | reverse complement strand
AAAATAATTTTTTTATTTTTTTTAAATTTTTATATAATTATTTTATTTTTTTTAAAAATTAATTTTTATTTTATTTTTTTTTTTTTATTTTATATATTTTTAAAAAAAAAAAAAAAAAAAAAAAAAAATTTAAATTCCATTCTAAAAAATATATATATAATATATCATATATTTTTTTTCTATTTTTATTTTTTTTTTTTTTTTTTTTTTTTTTTTTTGTTATGTTTGTTTTATCATATATTTTTATTATATTAAATATAATAATTGTATATAAGTATATATATTAGATTTTTTTTTTTTGTAATGATTATTCAGCTTAATAATTTCTTTTTTATTTTTAATATATACATATATACATAAATATTTATATATAAGAACAAATCTGTTTTAAAAATATAAATTTATGAATATGTTTATTATGTGTATGATATTTTGAAAAATATCCTCCTTGTTATTATTATATATTTGTTTCTTTTGTTTATTTTTTTCACATATATTTAATTTTTTTTTTTTTTTTTTTTTTTCGTAATTTGTTTAAATATATATATATATATATATATATATATATATATATATATTTATATATTTATATTATATATTTATATTATATATTTATATATATACACAATGGAAAGAAGTAAAAATATCTTTTCTGTTTTTGATGAACAATTCATACATAAAGATGTTGAAAAGAATATAAGGAAAAATAATTTTCCAATGTATATTTATATTCTTTTGATTTGTCTAATATTTTTTATACTGCAAGTAAGATGTAACAAAAAAAAAAAAATAATAATAAAAAAAAATATATATATATATATATACAAATATACACACAAAAATATATTTATATAAAGCTTCCCTATTTACATACCCGTACATATATTTATATTTATTTATTATTATTATTTTTTTTTTTAGGATGGTAATTATGATGATATTATGAATACCCCCTTAGATTTCACGCATATGAAAAAATCTAGAACTCTATCTGATTATCAATGTATAGAAAATTATAATTTTGAAGAAAAGGATGAAGACCTTTTCAATGATGATATTTTTAATAACGACGAAAAGTCTGAATATAATTATTCAGAAAATGTGGTTGAAGATTTTAATTTTTATATGGATAGAATGAATGAAACAGATGATAAATGGATTATGCAAAAGAATAATATAAGAAATAGTATATGCAATAAAAAAGATCCTTATAATAAATTAATATATGGAGATGTATCACGTGATTTATCAGAGTCTGAATTTAATGAATTCATAAATAATTTAGATAATTATGTTAATAAAAACGAAATGTATATTATTTGGAATTATGTTAATTCTAATGAAAAAGATAAATATCTAAATATGCAAAAGAATATAAAAAGTTTTTGTGAAAATTTAGCTTATAATTATGATATTCCAAAAAATGTTGAAAGAAATGAATGGTTAAAAGCCTACTATTTTATGACAGATATTTTATTAATTAATGAAAATAAATTTAATAATTATTTTTATCATTTAATTTCATATGGAAAATGTGACAAAAGCTTCTTTCTAGAAGTTATTGATATACATAAAAACTCTTGGAGAAATATTAGAAGATCTATGAGTAATTTATGGACCAAAAAATTAACTGACACTTTTAAGAACTACACATATGAAGCCTTATAATTACATAAATATATATATATATATATATATATATATATGTATACGACTTAAGATAAAAAAAAAATATGATTATATATAAATATATACCTTGTGTATGATGCTAATTAAAAAATAGAATATACCTGTTTCTTAATTATTGTATTATTTTTATTTATCAATGTATATATTAATTTGCCTCAACACTTATGAAGTGTTATTAGACTATTCGTAATAATTAATTTATAATGTTATGTTATAAATATATATATATATATATATATATATGTATCTATAGTTTTCTTTTCTTTTCGTTTTTTTTTTTTTTTTTAATTATAATAAAAATATATCTTTTTAAAAACTTCTTATTAATTTTAAATAAATAGAACTATTGAACATAATACTTATTTATCCTTTTAAATAAATACAGGGTTACCTATATTTTTTAAGTTATATTTTTATAATTATAATAATAATAATAATCTTTCTTGTGTCATATGTCATTACAAATAAGGGCAATAAACAATTTGGTATTCTTTTATAGAACATAAATAAAATTTTATGTTTTTGTATTATTATATTATATAATATTATATTTGTATTATATTTCTTTATTTTTATTCAAGAATATCATTTTGAATAAATAATTTATATTATATATATATATATATATATGTAGCATAATAATGTATTATGAATTTTATGTTTTATTTTAACTTTGTGTATATATGAGAATTTATTATATTTATTGTACCTAAATATGCATGCACCAAAAAAAAAAAAAAGTACAACCAATTATTTATTTTTTTTTTTTTTTTGTCATATTGACATTATATAATATATAAATATTTTATATTTTATATATATAAAATAATATTTTATTCTTAAAAAAAAATATGAATATCCATATTATATTCATTATATATGTGAATATGAAAGTTCCCATGAGCCTATTTATAAACAGTATCACAACATTCCATATTTTATATAAAAAGGGAAATTTATTTTAAAAAATAAATATTATACTTGTAATTATAATACGCATATACATTGTATCATGTGTTAATTTTTAAAAATATCACTAATCAATTTATTACAATATAGAATGTATATTTATAATCTTTAAAAAAATATATACGTAATTCTTACGATGCATATAAAATATATATTTATATATATTATATATATATTATATATATATCCTGTTATGTACTCATTAATTTTTTCAGTTAAAAAAAAAGAAAAAATTATATATAATAAAATAAAAAATAAGAGAAAAAAAGAAAAAATAATGAGTAATGTTTATATTTTATGATATAAAAAAAATAAAAATAAATAAAATAATATATGGTAAATGACCTAAAAAAAAATATTTTGATATAGAACAAAAATAAGAATATCTTTTTGTTGACTTTTTAAATAATGTTTATATATATATATATATTTATTTATTTATTTATTTGATTTTTTCTATTTATTTTTGTTTTAATTCATAATATTTTATATATTAAAAAAATAAAATATAATGAGATGTATAAAATGTATTCCCTCCCCAATATATAAAATACTGATTATATTATGATATTTATTTGTTGTTATTTTTTGTAATTTTTTTTTTTTTTTTCTCATATTAAGTTTTGTACTATTAAAATAATGTATATGGAAAAAAAATATAATTATACGAATAATATTAAGATATAGAATAATATATATATATATATATTATATATGAGAAAAATATTTAAGTAATAATATTTTCATGAAGAAATACATGTTATGCATAGGGCTATAACATAATGTCCTATATATTTTGATATATTATTTTATTATGGAAAATTGTAAGAATTTATTATTTTTAAATTTTAAAAATTTATCTATAATATTAGGAAAAGAAAGAGAAAAAAAATTTACAAATAAATTTTCAAAATATATTGAAACAGATAATAATAAAAGGTGTATTATAAATTTAATGTTGTATAAAATATTTAAAGGATATATTTTTTTACTTATATATTTTATTATAATATTGAAGGTAATATTTATATAAAAATAAATACATATATATATATACATACATATGTATATACATACATATATATATACATATATATATATATATATATATTTTTTTTATTTTTTGTAGAATGAATACATATATGAAGATTCGTATGTCACATTAATGTGGCCATATAATAATATTTTTACGAGAATATTGTCTGAAATGAATTTGAAGGAAAAAGATAATGGTAAACTTAAAAATTCAAATATAAATACAAGTATGAAGAACTCACCTATAAAAAACAAAAATATGGATAATATAAATGTGAAAAGTATTAATGTGAATAAATTAAATACAAATGATAGCAATAGTAATAATATAATGTTTTATGATGTACTAAAATATAACGAAATAGAAAATAATAATAAAAATGATATTCATAATAATATATTTTATTCCTTTCATAATAATAAGAATGATATACATAACCATATATTTTATTCCTTAAATAATAATGAAAATGATATACATAACAATATATTTTATTCCTTTCACAATAATACAAATGATAATAATGGAATTAACAAAGGAAATAATTATAAATCTTTTAATGATTATATATGGGATAAAAATATGGATATTAATAAGATGAATTTGAACTCCGATTTGGATACAATAACTAGAAAGTTGGAGTCATTTACTTTAAAGGACGATAAAATATTTGGACGTCATATAATTAATTATGATTATGGTGATGATAATAAAATTTGCACATATTCCAATGAAGATAAATGTAATCATGTGAATTGTAAGAGAAATGATCATTTTGTAGAACATCAAAATATAGGTGAAAATGAAATGACATGTGGTTCTACTGAAGGAATAGATGATTTACTAAGACATACTTGTAATACTTCGGATTACAGTTGTTATAGTAGTGATGAATTGGAAGATGAATCTAGTGATGAAAATTGTGAAGGGTACACAAAAATGGAAAAATATAAAATGTATAATAAGTATAAAAGAAATAGAGAACGTAAAAGGACTAATGAGAATACAATGAATAGTAATAATATAAGTAAAAGGAAGAATAGAAGTAATATTAAGAGTGAAATGAATAATGATGATAGACAATATGAAGAACATAGAATAAATAATGCACAAAAAAAAAATAATTTTTCTAAAGATCATATTGTATATAAAAATAATGATCTCTTTAAAAAAAAAAATGAACATCCTTTTAATGAAAATTCACAAAATGACTACCGTTGTAAGAACGAAAAAAATCATGTAAGAAAAAATGACGAGGGAACAAAAATATTAAACAGCACTGATATTAACACGTATAAAGAAAGTAGCAATAGTAGTATCACAAGCAGTGACAGCAATGATAGTACTAATGGTAGTATCAATGAATTACACAATTATAACAGTAGGAACACTAAAGATATAAATGAGGATGAATCATATTCTGTAGAACAATCTAAAATGAATAAATATATTAATAATAAAAAGAAAAATCAAAATAGTTCATATGATACACAATGTTTAGATGGTTATGATGATAATCAATATGAAACGACGTTGGAAGAGACACCCAAAAAAAACAAAAATAAGAATAATATTTCATCGAACAAAATGAATACAAACATAAAAGTAGAGGAAGTAAATAATAAAGAAATAGTATTTGACGAATTTGAAGAAGAGATACTAGAAGATAATTTAATGAATTTCAAACAATATGAATTTCATAAAACTTTATCAGAAGAAGAATTTTTTAAAATGATTGATTCTCTAGATGATGTTTTATGTGATAAAGATATGCTCTATATATTTCATTTTATAAATACATTCGAGAGAAAAAAATATTTAATTATGCAAGAAGATTTTAATATCTATTGTGAATGGTATTCATCTATAAATAATATACCAGTAAATGTTAAACAAAAATATATGATTAAAATTTCATTCTATCAAACAAAAGATTATCTAGAATTGGAAGGAACTATTTATTGTAATTTTTATTCTCTAATTAATAAAACATTTGAAATGGCTAAAAAAGATTTTGTTTTTAAAATGAATGAAATACAAAAGATTTGGAAGCAGTATAGGTTTGAAAAAATGAAATACTGGAAAAATTATTTATGTTCAAAACTTAAAAAATATAAAAGAAATGCAAATATTCGTAGGACCTATACAAAATATTCTGATTTAATCTTACTATAATAAATAAATAAATAAATATATATATATATATATATATATATATATATATATATATTGAAGATATAACTTTTTAAAGAGATAAATTCCTTTTAAAAATCACAAAAAGGGTTTATATCTGGTTATGTTACACCCATAGTTTGATATAATTATTTTTATAAATGTATATTAATTTGTAAATATATTTTTCTTTGTATAATCATATATATATTTTTTTTTTATTGTATACATGTTTATTTGTTTTATTAAATTCATTACCTCTTTTCAATTTTGTTTCTCATAAATAAATAAATATATATATATATATATATATGTTGTTATTTTTTTATGTTTTATTAATACACATTTGGATTCTAAAAATATAAAAACATTTAGGATAGTAAATATTTACTGTCATAAATATTTATACATATTTTCAGATATGTTCTATGAATAGAACAAACTGTTATTTTTTTATTTTAAAATCCTTCTAATTTTGAAGATGAATATTTTTATGCACATAAATATATATATATATATTAAATATTAATGTAATATATATTAAGAGAAAAAAAAATGATTAAATATAATATAATATAATAAAAATATTAATTCAGATAAAGTATATAGGATTATATTAATATAAAAATTATAATAAAAAAAATATGACCAATTAAGAATAAGATATTTTTTATAACTCTTTTTTCGTGATAAAAGCATAGTACATCTTTATATTTATATGCTAACCTTCTCTGATATATATTAAAAAACTACACTATTATTAATTAATATATATAATAAAAATTATAAAATGTATGATTTTTATTAGATACACAAATATGTAATCTCATTTTTCCTTTTTTTTTTTTTTTTTTTTAATACATTTATACTTATTATAAAATTATATTTCTTTTGTTTAATAGATAATAGAGCACGTTAAAATAGACTATTCATATTTAAGAAAAAATAAAATAAAAACAAATAAAATAAAAAAAAATAAAATAAAAAAAAATAAAATAAATATTCATATTTTATTATTATTATTATGTATTATTTTCCCCAAAAATATTAATAAATCCTATAAAACGTGTAAAACAATTAGAAAGATTATAAAAAAAAAAGAAAAAAAACATTTAAATAAATATAGAGAACCTTATGGTTTGAAACTTTATTCTTTTAGGAAGTAATAATAATTAAACTATTTGAAATCTCAAGATTATATTCAAAAATATTTACATTAATATAATTATTTATTATATATATATATATATATATATATATCTTATTTATATTTATGTTTTAAATATAAAGATAATAATAACAATTAAGAACTTTTCTTTTTTGTCTTACATTACATTCGTTGAATATAGGTGCTAAAAATAATAAGTTACAAGGTATATAATGGAATGGGTTTATTAATTTTATTTATATATCTTATATAATTTTTTTTTTTTTTTTTTTTTTTTTTATTAAAATATTAAGTGTTATAATATATATAATATGTAATTAAATTTTATGATAATATTATTTTTAATAATCATTTTATAAATTAATGTAAAATTATATTATTCCTTATATTATATATATATATATATATAAATATATTTAATTCGTTATATTTATAACATATAACAAAAAATATTTATATAAATATATAATATGTTTATATATATTATATAGGAAAAGAATATATTATTGTTTTTTTTTTTTTTTTTAATACAAGATATCATAAAATAATAATAATTATAACGGTACATTATTTTACATATATATTATTTATATATGTACAACCATTAAAAATGTAATATTATATATATATATATATATATTATATATATTTTTTTTTTTTTTTTATGATAAAAGGGGCTTTATAATTTTTTATAATATTCTAACATTTTTTCTTTTGTAATATATATGATTATTTTCTACATTAAATATAAATTAAAAAAAAAAAACACAACAAATAAAAAAAAATAATAACAATAATTTGTAATAACATATATAAATTCTATTATTATATGTTTAAATTTATTTTATATTATTTATTTTTATTTTTTTGTATAGAAGAGGTCTATTATAAATAATATATATTATAATATATTTATTATATGTAATCTACTTATATATAAATAAATATAAATATACATTATTATATATATATATTATATATATATTATATGTATATATAATTTAGGAATCATAAGTATAAAAATATGCATAAGAACAGATAGAAATAAAAAATTTATAAAATATTTAAGTTGACCATTTGTTTTTCTATAAAAATATAATAATAATAAAATTAAGATTTTTCTATATTTTTTATATGTTAATAATAATATTATATTTATAATATAACTCTATTAAAAATGATATGATGTTATATTATATATATATATATATATATATATACAAAACAAATTAATATATACATAAGAATATATTATTTGTTATATTATTTACATGTTTTTTTTTCTTTTATTTTTTTTTAAGCAAAATGAATATATGAATCTTTATTTTATTATTTTTTTTAATGTTTAATATAAAAGTTCAAATGTCTTGTATGAGATATAAAAATATGAGTGTTTCATACATTTGAATGGTTATATAAATAAATATATAAATAAATAAATAAATATATATATATATTTATAATATATGTATAATTAAAATTTCCATTAATATTTATTATCATTAATAAATATATTTAATAATCATATATTGAAAATGGAATAATTTATGTAGGATATTATTATATGTTAAAAGGTTTAAGGATGTGTTAATATATTTATTTATTTATTTGTTTGTTTATGTGTTATTATTATTCTTTTCTCCTTTTTTAAATAAATATATTAAGTATGACTCTTATGAATAAAAGTTATATTTTATTTGGAGAAAGGTTTAAGATTAATTTTGTAAATATAAAAAGTAAGAAGGAAAAATATCTTAGTGATTATAGTTGTAAAAACAAGGGCATGAGTAAATATGGAAATTGTATAGTTCATATTTTATATTTTACATGGCTTGTTTTGGGAACTCTATATATATTTTTATCGGTAAGTTGAATAATAGAAAAATATTATATATATTGTATGTATGATTATTATGTGACTCTATGTGAAAACATAAACATGTAACTATATAATAAGTATATATATATATGTATATATTTATATATTTATATATTTATATATTTTAATCTTTTAGATATTTCATAGGGATGGAATAAAAAACATATCAGAATTATTTATTATTCAAAGATACAATCGATGCTTAGCCGAGTTTGATAATGTTAGTAATATATTTAATTGGAATGTGTTTAAACAGGTTATTAATAAAATAAAGAACCTAGATATTGTTTTGGAGAATGATTATGAAGATGTTGATAAGAATGAAAAACATATACTTCCTAAAATCAATGTGAAAGAAAAATGGAATAAATATAGACCACGTTCTAATAAAATAAAAAAGGCCTTAACTAAAATTGAAATTAAGGATAATTTAAATCGTTTTATAAATTGTTTAAATACAGATAGATTAGAAATAGTTAATGACAATAGTTCTGACAATAATTATTATGATATCATAAGTGACGAAGAAAATTATATAAACGAATTAAATTCTAAATATATATATAATTGGAA
The DNA here is from genome assembly GCF_001602025.1 of Plasmodium gaboni. NCBI lineage: Eukaryota > Apicomplexa > Aconoidasida > Haemosporida > Plasmodiidae > Plasmodium > Plasmodium gaboni. The sequence continues at coordinate 566,199 of NC_031490.1, read as the reverse complement.
TCTAGGTAAAAAATCTTTATGTAAAATGTTAGAAAATGCAGATAATTATTATATTAATGGAGTCAAATATTCTGATTGGAAATTAACATCTATACCTACACATGGTTATAATAAAGAAAATGGTAGAGTTCAAGAAATGTTTAAAACATATGTATCCTCTAAAGAAGGAGATGGTACTGATAAAGTAGGATTATTTATTAAGAAAATACCTATATATATATGGTTAAAACAATTTGAATTAATGAATGCATATAATGGAGAATATGTATTATGTGGAGAAAATTATGTTATGGAAGCTACTACATTAGCATTCTTAAATGAATATTATCCAGGAATTACTCCTAAATTATATAAAATATTATATGAACCTGAAAAAAAGGAATATGATATTGAAAATAACACACCTGATTGTATGTTTCATGATATAAATGTTTTTAATGATATTTTAAGTGCTAGATTAAAATGTAATATGAATGGTTATATTGTCATTATATCTGAATTATTTGGAGAAGATATTTATAAATATTTAACAAAACAAAAAAAAAAAAATATTTTTGCATTACATAATTATATGAAAAGAAAAAAAATTCTTTTTGAATGTTTAAATGCTTTAAGAAAATTACATGATGCAGGTTTATCTCATCTTGATATTAGTCCACAAAATATTTTAATATCATACAACTTTGAAATAAGATTATGTGATCTAGCCAAAAGTACACCAATATACACTAGTAATTTAAGACATTTAAAGGATATGAATGGATTATATTTATTTGAATCATGTGTACCTACTATTGGGAAAATCAGATCTATGCCTCCAGAATGTTGGGAATTATCTAGAAAATATATAAGAATGAAAATATGTGAACCTTTAGAACAGTTAACACCTATAACAGATTTGGATGAAAGAACACCTTTCTATTTTGATGTAATAAGTGCTGATAAATTTATGTTAGGTGTCTTATTTATTTGGATATGGAATAATGATTATTTGTGGAAATGTTCAGATATCGAACAAGATATAGACTTCTTAATATTTTCTAAATGTGACATGGATGTTAATGTATTTGAATTAACAAGAACTTGGCCATATGAGCTCAAGAAAATAATTCAGGTAATATGAACATGTACAATTAATGTGAATATTGTGGATACATATAATATGATACAAACACATATATAAAAATGAATACATACATATTTATATTTACATATGCTTTATATATATGTTAATTTATTTTTTTTTATTTTTATAGAAATTACTCCAATTGGAACGAAGGAAGAATTTAAATTTACATGAACTTTGTGCTCATCCATGGTGGTTTTCTAAAATGTAATTTTTTTTTTTTTCATCATATTTCTTCCTAATGTGTGACATGAAAATTAATTAGTATTATATGGGACTAATATAACTTTCTCTTATTTATATATTATGTTTTTATGTATTTGTGTATTTGTATATTTGTCATTTGGTTTTTTAAGAATTAATATATATTTGTAGTGTCCTTTAAAAAAAAAAAAAAAAAAAAAAAAAAAAACTCCTTAATATTCGTTTACCATATTTTTTATATTTAATATAGTATGCATATGTACATATACGTGTATAAGATAAAAAATATATATATATATATATATATATATATATATGTATATTATTTGCTTGAAGTATGTTTATATTATATAATATTATATTTTGAAATTTTTTTTCCCTTAATATGTTTTAAAAATAAACATTATATTATATAATATTATATTATAATATCATATTATAATATCATATTATATAATATTTCTTTTATATACTCATATATAACCCCTTAAGTTTTCTTATTTAATTTTTTTTTTTTTTTTTTTATTTCTTTAAATATAATAAGTTTATAATAAATATAAAAAATAAATAAAACAATATGTTTTAATTAAAATTTTTAAAATATAATATTATTTTAATAAATAATAAAATAATAAA
>NC_031490.1:559333-564133 GCF_001602025.1 Plasmodium gaboni | reverse complement strand
TGATAATATAAATCATTGAAAAAATACATATATAGAATCTATCTTTTATAAAAACATTGATATGCACTTTATGTAAAAAAAAAAAATAAAAAAATAAATGTTAAAAAAAAAATACATTTAAATAAATACATAATATTTTTATATAAGAAATAGATCATGTAGGTTTGATTTATATTTAACCATTATATAAATATTATACATATATATATATATGTATATATAATATATATTTTTTTATGTTTAATAGTTTTTTAACATTGAATATTTAACATGAAAATATTTTTTATTTCATAGTTTTTAATATTTTATGATACAAAAAGGAGAGATACAAAAGAAAAAAATACAAAAATATATTTATAAGATATATTTTAAATGCATTTATTAATTTTAAGATACAAAAGAATTAATATTTCAATGAAATAATTAATTATTTTATAATTTATAGTCGTATATATAATACATTTATTATTTTTAACTTCTTCTAACCTAAATAATTATGTGTTTATAACATATATTCTTTTGAGATCTTGATAATATAAATCATTGAAAAAATACATATATAGAATCTATCTTTTATAAAAACATTGATATGCACTTTATGTAAAAAAAAAAAATAAAAATAAACTAACAAAAAAAAAAAAATAATAAAAATAAACTAACAAAAAAAAAAAAAAAATGCAAATATTTATTTTATTATTTTTTTTTTTTTTTTTTTATTTTTAAATATATATTTCTAAAAAAAATAAAATATATATAAATATACATAATATTTGTATTTAAAATTATTTTTAGAAAAACCCATCTTAGAAATAATATATATATATATATATAATTATTTTTCTTAAGCAAAAATGTGCCTTTCTAATAGGACTAATCTTAAAATCCACAGGATGTTCGAATTGTAAAAATGTCAATTCGAAAAATTGCTCTAGTTGTTCTTTAATGGAAGTGGGAAAAAAAAATGAGAAGAAAAGTTCCTTATTTTCATTCCATACCAAAAAAATTATATTAGTTTGTGGAATAATATATGTATCCTTATGGGTATGTCGATATAAATAAAATATATTATTTAGTATTATTTTTTTTTTTATTATAGAATATAAGTATCTTTATCAGAAATACATAGATACATATATATCCATACATATATATATATATATATATATATATATATATATATATATATATATAATTTTATTTTGTATTTTTTATTTTTAGAATGTTAACATATGCGGAGACCAATACCAAAAGGCTGCAGATTTTAATTTTAGAGAAAGCAGAGTTTTAGCTGAAAGCAAAAAAGCTAGTACAAAAAAAGCGAAGACTACATTAAGAAAAACTAAGCAGACAACTTTAACTAGCTCCGATCCAGAAGGACAAGTATTAAAAGCATTTGCTGCTGATCCAGAATATGTTAAAAACTTAGAATTCTTTCACCACGTATTAAGTAACACCGATCCAAATGATAATGTAGAAGGTAGTTTCGATCCAGAAGGTCAAGTAGTTAAAGCATTTGCTGCTGATCCAGAATATGTTAAAAACTTAGAATTCTTTCACCACGTATTAAGTAATACCGACCCAAATGATAATGTAGAAGGTAGTTTCGATCCAGAAGGTCAAGTAGTTAAAGCATTTGCTGCTGATCCAGAATATCGTAAACACTTACAATTCTTTCACCACGTATTAAGTAACACCGATCCAAATGATGATGTAGAAGGTAGCGTTGATCCAGAAGGACAAGTATTGAAAGCATTTGCTGCTGATCCTGAATATCGCAAACACTTAAATTGGCTTCATCAAGTATTAAGTAACACCGACCCAAATGATAATGTAGAAGGTAGCTTTGATCCAGAAGGACAAGTAGTTAATGCATTTGCTGCTGATCCAGAATATCGCAAACATTTACAATTCTTTCACCACGTATTAACTCACAATGAATAAATGATTAAGTTGAAGGTAGCGTCGATCCAGAAGGACAAGTAGTTAAAGCATTCGCTGCTGATCCAGAATATCGAAAACACTTAAATTGGCTTCATCAAGTATTAAGTAATACCGACCCAAATGATGAAAGTTCTTAAGAATGTATCTTCTTTGGAAAAACAAGGGTAAACAAAATATACAAATGAATTATAAAGTACAATTATGATAAATAAAAAATGTATGAATTTCAATATATAAATATAATTATTTATAATAACCTAGAATGTTGTAATAATTAATTATCAAAAATGAAGTATATAATACTATATATATGGTATTTGATATTATTTAGATGATGAAGAAAAAATGAATTTTAACTTTATTAATGTAGATTATCAAATGTTATGTTTAGAACAAAGTATAATTAAATTTGTTTGGATGGAGTAGTATAAATTCTATTAATAGAACCCTTGTTTTTCTTTCTATTATTTTTTTATGTGCTGAAATGCTAAATAAATAAGTTGGAACCTTACAAATGGTATACATTTTAAACTTATTCTTTGAATAAAACTTAAAAATAAAAAATGCGACCTAAAAATTAGATGACGTGTTGAACTAATATGGAAAATTCATAAGATGTAAAAGAAAGTAAATTGAAAATTATTCTAAAAGATAGATTAGAAGCATATATAGATAAATATTTAGAATAGGAACAAAAAAAAATGAAAGAAGACATAAAATCATTAGTTAAATGAACATATGGAAATGAAGGTAACTGTTTTTTTAAGAGAAGAAGAAATAGGTGAAACATGTATGACGATAAAGAATGATGTAGAAGTTCTTTATAGAAATATTAAAAATGAAAATACACGTGATAGATAATAAATATGTTACATATTATGAAGAAATATAAGCTACAATGAGAACACACAATTGGCGCTTATGAAAAGATTAGATTATATGGATAATGAATGGTATATGTTGTAGCAGATTATAATAAGGACTTAGAAATAACTAATATTAAAAGATTTTAAACAGGAAAAGGAAAAAGTAAAATTTTAGGAGATATGTTAATACGTTTACTCAAAATAATGTTACCTGACGTTAGAAATACAGTTAGAGAAACATCTGAAAATAACGTAGGAGATAAAAGTTGTACATATAGAAAGCAAAGTAAGAATAGTATAAGATATAAAATTATTTGAACAAATGACTACAAAATGGGCAGATATTAAAATACAGAAATATTATGATTAACAAGATTATTATTATTATTATTATTATTATTTAGCCTATGTTATGGAAAAAGAATTAAAAGAATCATAATAAAAATTTTAACAAGACATTAAAGCTTTTACACGACATTTTACATGACGAATAAAAAAAAAATAATAATATGAGTAAAATAAACTAAAGGTTTATAACATATGAAAAAAAAAAAAAAAATAAATATATATATATATATATATATATATATATATATATATATATATAGGCAAATTAATATATTACATTTATTTAAAGTGGGAAATCATTATGAGTTTTTCCTTTTTTTTTACATAAGAGATATAAATGTTGTGTAATATATTTTTAAGGAATATTTTTGCATTTTATGTTTTTCATATTGTTAATATGGATTATATAACGTTTTGTGTACCTTGTATATATACTTTTAAATGCATATAACATTTTAAACTTTTATTTGAAGAAAAAATACAAATAAATATAATTAATTTATTTCATATTATTTACTTGCTCGAAAATGTTCTTTTAAATAATTCGTTGGTTATTAGGATTATTTTATGGAAACGTAAAAACATATTTCTATGTTTTTTTTTTTTTTTTTCTTATGTATTATTCAATATACTGAATGTCATACAAAATGAAGAATATTATTCAATATTATTAATGTGAAAATAATTAAAATAAATGTTGTCTATAATAATAGGTAAATAATAAGTAAAACATTTATTATGTGAAAATGTTATATAGTTGGAAGTGAATAAATGCATTATATAAAACTTATTTTAAATATATGATTTTGTATATAACATAATATACATATAAGGAAATAAGTTTAAAAATAATTAGGTAATATATACCATATTTATGAAAAAGTATATTATAAATATTATAGAAAAAAATAAAAAAAAAAAAAAGAATGATAATTACAAATGAAAAAAAAAAACAAATATTCATCATTAACTTTTTTTTTTTTTTTTTTTTATTTTCCTTTGTTTTTATTTATTTAATTTATTTATTATATTATATATATATATATATATATATAATTTTATGTGGCCAGATTTATATAAAAATTTCCAATACAATTATTATTGTATTTGTTTCATGTCATACATAAATTTTATGTTTTTTTAAATATTTTGTTTTCTAAAGAAAAGAAAGAAATATGGATATATATTTTTTGTTATAATGGTCTTTTTAACATATAAAAATATCAAAAAATGCTATATAATTTATACAAATGTTTTGAAAATAAAAATTATAAAGAATGATTATATTTTAAAATAAATACAAATGATATTTATCATATTATTAATCATTAGAATAATGTTCAATTTTTATGTAATAATATTTGTCATTAATATTATTAAAAATACATAAAATAAGGAAAATAATATTAACTTTTTCGATGAAACAATTATTTATATATATATATATATATATATATATATATATATATATAATTGAATTATACGTACAAATTATAAATTGTTTTATGTATTATAGAAAAAAATAGTTTTATAAAATAAAAATGAAATAAAATAATAAATAATTAGCACTATAAATAATGAATAAATAAGCTCATAAAAAATATATATATATATATATATATATAATATTTCTAATTTATTATAT
>NC_031490.1:465372-559233 GCF_001602025.1 Plasmodium gaboni | reverse complement strand
TTTTTTTTTTGTTGTACATAGCTATTATTCAAAGAATACTTATTATTTTTCTTGTACTGAATAAATACATCTGAGACTACAAATAACTTTATAAGCATTGTTATTCTGTAAATCTTTATTAGAATGATAATTTATTTTAAGCGCATATTTCTTATAAAAAAGTTCATTAATGTATAAATAAATTATAATACATAAATCCTTATATTTTTTTTAATGTTTTCCTTTTATTTTTAAATACTTAACAGAGAAAACTATTAAAAATTTTATGCCTATAATAGTCCTAACATTTGATACAATTAATGATGCTATATATTGAGATGTAAAAAGGAACAGGAGATAGTGTAGAATCTGTATGTATTATAGATGAACTTTAATTATAATGTTACATGCATGGACATTCATAAAAAATTGATATGATTGAAAAATAGAATGTACTGATAATCCTATGTCTACAAATTAATCTACAAATAGTACAAACAATCCAATATTAAAATTTTGAAATCTTTCTTTTAATAATTTATATATAGGACTTAATATTAAAATTTTTTTTTTTTTTAATAATAATAATAATTTTTATAATCAAGTATATATTTATAAATTTGATATGTTCAAAAAAAAAAAAAAAAAATAATAATAATAAAATAAAAATATAAAAATATAACTAATAAATTTATAAAGTATACATATATATATATATATATATATATATATATCATATTAAATGCACATCAACAATAATAATAATGATTATTATTTTACTTAATTATTTATTTTTAATTTTTTTAATTTTTTTTTTTTTTTTTTTTCCCCTTTGTTTATTTAATATAAAATAATAATAAAAATAAATTAGACCCATTTTAAATATAACAACTCAAAATTTGTATTCATTAAAAATACATGATGACTTGAATTAAAAAGAATGACTTTATTGGGTACATTATTTTCACCAAAAAATAGTTTTGAAAAGATTGGACATTCATATGTTCTTACACAATATATTTTATTCAAAGTTTTAAAATCCCAAATTTCTATTAAGCTTCTATTTTTTAAATAAAATAAAATTCCTTTATCAAATTGATTGAATGGTGTATCTTGAAATTTTTTTTTGTTTTGACGACGATAGCAATTATAATTTTGTTTTTGTATAAAACTCATAAATGCTGATCTATAACTTTTCCACATGTACAAAATATTTAAGGTAGATAAATTAAATAAGGAAATTCTTCCTAAATTATCTAAAGCTAATAATAAGTTTGTATTCCAGGGGCATATACATATATCTATTATTTGTCTTTTTGAATCATTAAATGAATGAACTATTTTTGAATTAAGTATATCATTTGTATTAGTATTATTACTATTCATATTATAATCTACTTGGTTAATTGAAACGGAAGATGGTAAAACGGATGATGCAGAAGATGTTGGTACATTTTCATTTTTTTTGGTAAAAATATTTTTTATAAAATTATTAATTTTTGAACTTAATTTTTCGGATGTACTAAAATTTTCTTTTCTACTTAAGAAATCATTTGGTGTATTTGGTTTTATAATATTTAGAATAGACAAAGTTATAGTTTTAGATGTGATAATATAGTTAATATTACCACTATATGTATTTGGATTTGTATTTATATTATCATTTATATAACGCATTAAATCTTCTTTATTATACATAGTATATAATTCTTTTTTTAATAAATCATAAGAATTATCACATCTCAATATTATATGACTTAAGGAAATATTTTTATTTATAGTAAACATATAATCATAAGGTAAAGTTTTAGAATTGGTTTCTAAAGCCCTTTTAATTAAATGTATATTTGAATTTACAATTATATTATTTTCATATAAAAATAAAATATAATCTTTTTGATTTTCAATAAAAATATTTTTTAATTTGTATTCAACAAATTTATTATACATACACATTATACCTTCATGGTTATATAAAAGAATTCTTCCATTGTTTAATCCTAAAATAATATGTGGAAAAAAATTGTTCATGAAAAATAAATTAAATGCTTCGATAGTTTCTTTCTCACTTAATAATGGATTAAAGAAGTTTAAATAAACAATGTTCTTTTTATTTAAACAGTATATTATAAATATTAAATAATTCTTATTTTGAAAATAAAATAACATATTAATAAAATCTTCCACTTCATCATTTGTATTATTTAAATGATATTTAGATTCAAATATCATCACTTTACAATTAGTAATATTTATATCATCTTTTGTTAAAGAATAATTACCCTTCAAAAATATTTTACTCAATATTTTTATTAATATTTCAAGAGTAAAAACTTCTTCAACTTCTATCTTTTCATCGAAACATATTTTTTCTTCTATAGATGTCATTCCTACATCCTCTTCATCTTTTCTCAAATTTATATTATTCTTATTGTTACTAGATACATTCTTATTGTGTGACAAAATCATTAAATAGTTATTTGATTCTTCAAGAACTTTTTGTTTTTCATAATTATTTAAAATCCTATTGTTCAAATCATTTTTACTCATATTTTTATTATATATAGAATATTATGTTCATTAAAAAATGACATATATAATATAAAACTATAAAAATATTATTTCATATATATATATATATATATATATTATATGTATTTTATAAGAATATATAATTTTTAAGGAAAAAAAAGTAAACAAAAATATATATATATATATATATATATATATATATATATATGTATAAATCTAATTTATAAAATTTATTTCATTAATAAATATATCAACATTTGTAAAATAAATATTTTAACAAATAAAAATAAAATCATATATATTTTATATGGGTTATATAATATTATATATAATTATATAATAATTATTTATCATTTCAATTTCTATTTTTTTTAAAACCATAATAATTCCTCAATGTAATCATTATATATTATAATTATATATATTCGTAATTATGATATATATTATTATATATATAATATGATATAACTTAAATAAAAAAAATTATATTATAGAAAAATTAAATTTAAAATTAGTCTTAAATTTTTTTTCATTTATTCTTATAAAATAAGAGAATTTTTTTTTTTTTTTTTTAATTCGCAAAATTTTTTAATTTGTATATATATATTATATATATATATATATATATATAATATATATATATATTTATATATTTAATATTACATATAAATATATATCCATATATAATATTATCTATATATAATTTGAATCACAATTTTTTTATTTTATATATAGAATTATATATATTATTTTTTTCATCCAAAAATTGTAATAATATCAAAAAATTTATAATTGCAATAAAATTCTTCCTATTAATTTATATGAATTGAATTTTTTTTTTATTTTTTAACAAATTCATAATATATTTTAAAAGAATTAATGTTTTTTAGAAACAATGTAATATAAATATAATGCCCATTTTTTCTAAATTATTATATATATAATTTAAGAACAAAAAACATAAAATAAATAACGCTGTTATAATATATTAATAAATTATGTATAAGAAAATATATATATATATATATATATATTATTTATTAATTAGAAAAAAAAAAATGGTGAAAATTTTTTACACGTTTAAAATTAGATATGATGTTGTTCTATTCTCAAAAAATAATAAACGAAAATAATTTTTTCCCCTTTCACTAATAATGTTATTCTTACTTAAAAAAATATATTCATAGATAAACCGATATATATATATATATATATATATATATATATATGTATATGTATACATCAATAAATTTTATAAAATTCCTATCTCCTAATATTATGTATTCTATAATAAATAGAATAATGAAATATAAGATTCATATTAATATAACAATATTATATATAGATAAATGTATAATATAGGTGTTTATTTTTGTTATTGTTTAATATTTATCTTATCCATAAATATTTTTTTATAACAAACTTTTTTTAAATATATAAATTCCTTAATTTATGGAATAAAATAAAATTAGACAAACTATAAATATATATATTATAGCCAATACATAAATATATTACATATTATTTTTTTTGGAAATATTTTTAAAATGTCTTCTTTACATTCAAGAGATCAATTATTCTACATTAACAAAAGGAAAAGAGGGAAAACAAATAAAAAAAAAAAATAAATAAATAAAAATATATATAATAAAATACATTATACATATATATATATATATATATATATATTTAATAATATTTTATTTTTTTTTGTCAATTGTGGTAATTAATCATATGGTAATATTCATTGCTATATTAGACCTAATTATCGTTCTTGCTCTTTATTTTTATTTTTCTATTTTATTGTGATGGAAAATAATATTTTTGTGTATGATCTTAAAGATCATTCCCTTAAAAAGATGCCAAAAAAAAAAAAAAAAAAACTGCGAAAAATATATAAATTATTAATTGTTCTGTCTATTTCTATAATACTTTATCTTAACTTAAAATTTTTTTCAGTATCTGCAAAAAATATAAATAACGAAAAAATAAACTCCCATGGAATTATTACATCATCTATTCCTAATGATAATACAAATATAATAGAAGAAAATAAGAAGGAACATAATACAAATTATAGTACTGAAGAATTATTAAATAATACTGAAGAAATAAAAAAAAATGAAGAACGTTCTGATTCATCTGATAATAGAGAATACGATCAAGATATATATAAGGAAAAGTTTTTAGGTGACGATTTTATAAGTAATGTTGAGTTAATAAAAAATAGCAAATTTATAATTAATGCTGTTAATTTTTTACTTAAAGGATATAAGCAAAGTTATACAACTGGTGAAAGAGATCATACGTCTTTGAGAAATGGTAATGATAATCCTAATGCTGCAGAAATTAAAAAGTTAATTATAATTAAATTATTAAAATGTATAGGAGTTTTAATTTTATGTTATATTGCTATTCGTCTAGTTTTTTCATTCTTTAAAAAAATAATAAATTTGATTTTTACCATTATATTTAAAATTTTCAAATGTTGCTGTTGTGGGGGGAAATAAAAAAAAAAAATAATAAATATATAAATGAACATATATATATATATATATATATATATATGTAATATTAATAATAATAATAATAATTGTTTTATTTTATCATTCTTTTTGTTTCCTTTTTTTCAAAGAAAATATAGAATATATATATATATATATATACATTTTGAAAAACATTTATAAAATTCTTATGAATTATATTTACATATAATAAGCACCAAACAATCTTATACTTAATTAAAATAAAGAAAAATATAAGTACATAAATGCATTTTAATTTAAAAGGAGGTTTAGCAACAAAAAAATAAAATAAATATATAAATCATCATATTTATATACTTGATTGAAACGCAAATATATTCCTGAAATATAATTATTATCCCAATTTTAATTATCATATATATATATATATATATATATATATATGTTAAAAGTATAAAACCAATTTAAAAGAAGAAAAAAAAATATTTTTAATTAATAAAGGGTTAACACATATATCATAACATATTTCGATTTATTACATTTACACATTATTAATATTATTTACACCTTTACCCCTATAATTCCTTAGTATTCGTTTTTTTTTTTTTTTTTTTTTTTTTTTTTTTTTTTTTTTTTTTTTTTTTAATTATCCCTAATAAAACACAATTTATTATACTTTTGTAAATCGTTATAATTTATTTTCTATTGTATTGTATTCTATTTTATGCTATTCTTCTCTTTTTTTTTTTTTTTTTTTCTGTTTGCAACATCTATTATTATCATAAATATTTTGTTTCTTATATTTATTTTGTATTTCGTCAAACCTTATTTAAAACCAATTTAACTTCTATTTCCTTATTGTTTTTAATTTTTCCCAACAAAGCAAATCTATCCCTTTTCAAAACAAAATTTTTGTCCTTTAGATTATATTTTTCATAGATACTTGTTGAAGAGTTAGAAAACATATTTAAAGATTCATCAGAATAATTTGACTTATTAGAATGTTGATAATTTGTATTACGTTTTACATCATTTGTATATGTATTTCTTTTTCCTTCAGTATTATATGCGTTTAAATTTTTGCTCTTATCCGAATAAGAATAATTATTAAAATACGGATATTGTTCAGCGTTAGGTGATGTAATTATATTATTTGGTGAAGGATTAATTATATAAGCATCTTCTCTTTTTTGATCATTAATATATAAGTTGTTGTTTGCATTATTTTTAATATGTCCATATATTTTATTATTTATCATATCATAATTAGTAATATTCTTCTGATTTTTTCTATTAAGTTGACTTTTATTATTATTTTGATTTATTTTAAAATTATTAAATGCATCATTTAAAAATATATTATAATCTTTTAAATATTGTTTCTCAGTAGGAGTAAAATGTGTATTCTTTATATCATCAACAGTTATTCTTTTCCATAAATTATATGATCGATCTTTTTTTTTTAGATTCGGGCCATTACTATGTTCTACACTCTTTGATTTATTATTCATATGCTTATTATAATTTATTAAGGAATTATTACTATCATCTGATTTTTTTCTGAATGAGAAATAGGTATTTCTTCTCCCAATATTTTTCAAACTTAAATTACTATTCTTTTTACTTTGTGACAACAAATATGCTGCATGTGTTTTAAGATATGTACGTATAATATCTTCTTTAATCTTATCTGTTGATGTATTATTCATAATTGAAGGAAACGCTTCTCTGTATCTAGGTATTTTATTTAATATTATATATCTTTCCCTATTTAATTTTGCTTTATTATTAACTGAATTACTTTGATATAATCTTGTTCTTGTAATCAAATCATATTCCTTCATTCTATTTCTTAAGGAATGAGCTTTTTTCCATTTTATTTTATCTTGTTCATTATTTATGCTATTAGGAAGTTTTACATATTCATCAATTTTTAATACATCTTCAATATAATTACGACACTCTGTTTCAAAATCATTTATATTATTTACATTATTATGTTGATTATAATAGTTATAATTTTTACCTCTATTCATATGTGAGGTGCTTAATCTTATAGCTCCATTTCCTTTACTATTTCTTTTGTCCTTTGGAATAACTTTAATACAATAATTTATTTCATCAATATTATCTTCTAACGTTTCTCCACTGTTTCTTTCTTTTCTTATGGATTTACTCCTCATGTTTATGAATTTCTTAAAATATATAAATAAAATAATAATAACAACAAATGAACGTCTTTTTTTTTAATGTTTAAAGGATTACAGATTAATAAAAATATTTACATACAAACATTTGAGGCTATGTATAAATCAATCAATAAATAAATAAATATATATTTATATATACATATATAGATATAGGTATTTATGTATGTATGTATTTATGTGCATCTTATGTTATGGTACACCTTTTTTATGTGTTCTAAATAAAGCACATAAATTTTTACATATAATAATATTAACGTGTTAATATATTATACATATTAAGCAATTTTTTTAAATATTTTGTCCTAAACAGGTTGCATTGTGGTAAATATTTTATGAACACATAAAGAAAAATATATATGTAAATCAATAATTACATATATTCATTCCATTAATTTTTTTGATACTTTTTATAAAATAATTACAATTTATATTGGAACAAAAAAAAATAAGTGATTCATAAACATGTAATGTAAAATTTAAAAACTAGAAAAAAAAAAAAAAAACTGTTATCAATTGTGTAGGAGAGAAAAACAAAAACAAAAACAAAAACAAACTTTTAATAATAAATTTTATAAAATATTTTTTATATAATGTCAACATGTATATTAATAAAATTGTGCTGCTTGTTCTATAATTTTTGACGTTATTTAAAAAGGAGGGAAAATAAAAATATATACAACTTTTATATTATATATATTTATTTAGATTAAATTCCCAATTTTGAAACAAATAACAAATAATACAATAACTATATTAATTAATGTGTAATATGGCAAAACATATTACATGTTTTTACATGTTCTTTATTTTATTATTTTATTTTATTTTATTTTATTTTTTTTTTTTGAGGGATTTTAAATAGTAAAAAAAAAGAAAAAAATAAGATAATGTGTATTTAAATATTGTTCTGAATTATTTATATATAAAAGTATAAATATATTTTTTTCTTTTATATTAGTATATATATTTATATATTTCACTTTTATTATATACAGATTATTTAATTATATTTTCCCTTGTTTTACACACGTGCTGATATGAGATTTTTTTTTTTTTTTTTTTTTTTATAATTTATTTTGTCAAGTAAAATTTATTATGAAACAGTGACGCTTTATGTGTATGTTGTAAAAACAAAAAGGTACATTTTTTTTTTTTTTTTTAAATAAATTCTTACATATATAAACTTACAATTATTATTGTGTAATTCATTTAAATATATAAATTTAATGAGAAACTGTTATAACATTTATTGAATATTATTATATATAAATATATACATATAGAGAGAAGGAAAAAAACATTTCATTATAATATTTGATCATTATCTTTTTCCTTAATTTTTTTTTTTTTTTATTTCACTCAAAATATAGAGAAGAAAAATAAAATAAATGAAAAATGAGTTATTTTCATAATATTATAATAAATAGAATATAATATATGTGTAATATTTAAATTTTGTTTTTAATCATTTTAAAAATTATTATATATATATATATATATTACATATGAATAATTTCATATTATTATATGGAATTAATATATCATCCCATTCATGCGTAAAAAGAAATATCCTTAAACACCCCTCTCCCCAAAAAAAAAAAAAAAAAAGATAAAAGAAAAAAAATGTTCTTCGTCAGTAACAAATGTTGTATTATTTTAAGAAATAAAATATATAAAGCCATATTTGTATAAAGGAAATATTTATTTTATTTTAATTTATCGATTTATAAATACAAAAATAGGAAATAAAAAATGAATAAAATGATATATATAAAGGATATGATATTTATAAACAATTTTGTCCTATTCAAATCAAATAATTATTAATATATAGCCTTTAATTGTATGATAATATTAAATATTATGAAGGTCATTAACATAAATGAAAGAATTATCACAAAAAGCTGTGAAAAATAACGTTCGACATACGTAAATATATAATATATAATATATATATATATATATATATATATATATATATGTGTACGTATAATGTATAATATAATTATCGCGCAAAATATTATATTTTTCTTGTACAGTTTAATCATATGTTGTGTTATAAGTTTATAAATAAAAAGGTCAAAATATAAAATTAATACCTACTTTCTCTTAATTAAAATTTATACATGCATAAAAGAAATACACACATAAATATAAATATATATATATATATATATATATATATATATATATAAATATTACAAAAGAACATATTTTTTTATATGCATTTTATATTATAATTCTCTCTTTTAACATATAAATTATATATATATGTAAAATTATAAAATAAGGATATGTATAAATATATATATATATATTTTACTTTATTATATTTTTTAATTTAATTGTAATCTAAATTTTTCTCCAGCAAAAACGGCATTGCTTCCTAAAGATTCTTCAATTCTTAATAATTGGTTGTATTTGGCATTTCTTTCACTTCTGCATGGTGCTCCTGTTTTGATTTGTCCTGTTCTTAAGGCAACAACTAAATCAGCAATAAAAACATCTTCAGTTTCACCAGATCTATGAGAGACCATAACACCCCAGTTATTTTTTTGAGATAATAAGCATGCTTCAATAGCTTCAGTAATAGAACCGATTTGGTTAACTTTAAGAAGTAAGGCATTGCAAGCATTTTTTTCAAGAGCTTTAGTAATTCTTGTTGGGTTTGTAACTAATAAATCATCACCAACAATTTGTACATCCTTTCCAACAGCTGCAGTTAATTTAGCATAATTTTCCCAATCATCTTGATCAAATGGATCTTCAATAGAAACAATTGGGTATTTCTTTACTAAATCAATATATAAGTCAACTAATTGTGCTCCAGTCTTAACTAATGATTTGTCATTATTTGGAGTTTTGAAATCTAAATCATATGTCTTGTTTTCACTGTTGTAAAATTCAGAAGCTGCAACATCCATAGCAATTTTAACTTTTCCTTCATAACCAGCTGATTTAATAGCAGTTACTAATAAATCAAGAGCTTCATTAGCATTCAATATATTTGGAGCAAATCCACCTTCATCACCTACATTGGTTGCGTCAATACCATACTTCTTTTTAATTTCTGATTTTAAGGTATGATATACTTCAGCACCATATCTTAAGGCTTCTTTAAATGATGGAGCACCAACTGGCACTATCATAAATTCTTGGAAAGATAATTTGTTTCCTGCATGGGATCCTCCATTGATAACGTTTAAACAAGGTACTGGTAATACCATTTGGTCACTTTTCTTTCCAGCTAATTGTGCCAAATATTTGTATAAAGATACTTTATTAGCAGCTGCACCAGCTCTACATACAGCCATGGAAATAGCTAAAATTGCATTAGCTCCTAATTTACTTTTTGACCATCCCCATTCATTTTTACTTCCATCTAATTCTTCAACCATTAAATTGTCAATTTTCTTTTGTTCAGTACAATTCATTCCAATTAATTTGGGAGCAATAATTTCATTAATGTTCTTGATAGCTTTTTGAACACCCTTTCCTAAGTACCTGCTCTTGTCATTATCTCTTAATTCTAAGGCTTCATAAATACCAGTAGAGGCACCAGATGGTACGGCAGCTCTGAAAATTCCTAAGTTGGTTTCTAAGTCAACTTCTACAGTTGGGTTTCCTCTAGAATCTATAGAAAAAAAAAAAATAAAATAACAATAAAAATTAATTAAGATTACAGATATTAGTAAAAATGTAACATATATATAATAAGTATATACTTTTCACATTTAATTATATATTTTCAAATAATAAAAAAATAAAATAAAATGATACACTAAAAAATTATTGTATTACAAAAAAAAAAAAAAAAAATAGAAAAAAATTTTATTCTTATGTTATTCTTATTGTATATGTATGTATTATTATATGTTTAGTAGAGAATACATATTTATAAATAAATAACACATGGATTAATAAAAGAAAGATATTAATACATTAACGTATAATATATATATATATATATATATATATATATATATATATATTTGTTTATTTATCATATTTATTATTATAATATAAACTAAAAAAGTTAAAAATGAATATGCTTCTTTTAATATATATTTATTTAAAAACATATAATAAAGTATTTATATATACAAAGTGAAAAAAAAAATATATAACATTAAAATATCTATACCTAAAATTTCACGGGCATTAATACGAGTTATTACATGAGCCATTTTTTATAAAGTAAGTATTATATGTTTATATTTTATTTAAAATAAAATAATATAAAAGTAATATAAGATTTTTTTATAAGAAATACTTTTTAAACTAAAAATTATATTAAGAAAATAAAATATTACAAAAGAGAGAATTATAAATTTTATAATAAATTTTAATTTTGGAAAGTAATTGAATTTTTTTTAATTCATATGAAAAAAAAGAAAAAGAAAAATATAATTTATAAATTATAATATTATTTATTTAGATATTTATTTAAAAAAAAAAAATGAAATAAATAAAAACCTTATAACTTAATATTATTATGATACATGTATACATATATATAATATATATATATATATATATATATATATGTATCATATGTCCCCAAGTTATTTTTTTTTAATTGAGATGCATATGAGATTATATATTTAGTCCTTGCTAGTATTTTTATATTTTCATAAAAAAATTTAATAAATAAATAGGTATTAAGCATCGATCATAAATGGGGCCATTTACACATATATATATAATATATAATATATATAATGCAAAATATATAAATATTTTTATAAAAATAATTCGTATAAAGATGTTATATTCTATATATAATAAAAATAATAATGCATATGCATTCACTTAAATAGTTTTATTTTTAAAAATAATAATTTAATATTATTGTTTATTTTATATATATTTTATAAATAAAAGCCCCATATAAAAAAAAATATATATATAATATAATAAATATAATATAATATACATTTTGATTACTAATTCATAAAAATAATAATTATTTCTGAAGGAAGAATATTTCAAATATAAATTATACTATATATATATATTCATATATATAATATTCTTTCAAGTATATATATATATATATATATATATAGTATAATTTCTATTTATTTCTATTCATATCAAAAGAAAAAAAAAAAATAAAATTAAAAATAAATAGTAACATTTAAACAAAGGAATTATTGTTAAAATAAAAAAAAAAAAAAATCCTTGTTATTTGAATTAATTTTTCTTTATCAAAATAATTATTCTTATATTAAAAAATATGTATGAAATATTTTGTTTATTAATTATGTATTCACATATAAAAATTTATTAAGCTTGTATTTATTATTTTAAAGGAGAAAAGAAAAAACCTCATTTTTAATATTATAATTGTAATTAGTTTTTTTAAAAAAATATATATATAGAAAAAGGTTTCATTCCTTCTGTGTGTGAAAACATATATATGAATAACGTTAATGTAAAATTATAAAGAATTAATATATATATAAATTTATATATGTGATTTTATTGCTTATTAATCAATATATATGGTAAAAATAGATAATATATGATATTCTGTTCTTTAAATATATATATCTAATTGCTTCATTTTATATATGTAGTCATTACCCTTTCTAAATGTTATAAAATATTTTTAATGAATATTCAATAATTTTTATGTACATAACAATATTATAATTATGTATTTATTATAAGGTTATTTACAAAAAATAGATAGGACGTTATATGAGGCAATATATTTTTATTTGGTATACTTATTTATTATTTAAAAAAAAAAAAAAAAAAAAAAAAAATATAAATATATATATATATATAATAGTGTATACATTTGAAGTGTTATATATTAATAGGTATGTATAAATAAAAAATCTATCCTTTCATTATAAATATTTGTTTTATACTTCTTATTTTTTGCATATAAGAAATAATGAAATGAATAATTTCTTTTTTATTTTGGAAAATAAGTATATGCTTTTAAATGATAAGATAATAATATAATTTAAAAATCTTCATCAAATAATATTTGTTTTTCTCCATATATATTTTCCCCTTTCTTAACAGTTTCTGTCTTTTCGTTCTCATTAACAACAATCTACAAGAAAAAAAAAAATATATATATATATATATATATATATATATATATATTTATTTATTTTATTTTATTTTATTTTTTTATTACTTTTGTAAATTCGGGCCAACTAAATGGATACTTGGAATTATAATGTTTTGGGTAGTTTAGATTAGTCAACATAGTATCTGCTAAATATTCTAAGAATGCTCTTACTTCTTCTTTCTTTATTTTAAGAACATTGAGTTCTAACATTTCCAATGAAAATTGATATTCTAAATCAACAGCCATTTTAAAATAATCTAAGACATGTTCATATTTTAATTTATTAACTAAATGGTTACAACACATAACGGAAAAATCTCCATGAAGATATTCATCTCTGTGAATTTTTTCATGAACATTACATAAGCAAGGAAGTATAGAATTTTCTTTGCAATAACCAATTAATATATTTAAAGTACCATTAAAAAGAACTTTAGAAATATAAAGAAGAACAAGTTTATTATAGTATGGGATATTCGATTCGAATATTTCAGTTAGCCATTTCTGTTTTTTTAAAACACTGTCTAATGCAATAACTTTATTTATTATTACTTTTTTCTGTTTTGAATCAGGAATATATGTTTCGAATATACAAGCATATACTTCATCATGTATATTCTCCATACACATTTGAAAACCATAAAAAGCTCTTCCTTCAGGTATCTGGATAATATCTAACATTTTACTGGTAATAAGAGCTTGTTCTTCATAAACATGTAAATCTCTGAAATGATAAAAAAAAAAAAAAAAAAAAAATATTTGTACATTTAATATATATATATATATAATCGTTCAAAAAAAATATAAAATAGAATAAATTAAATTAAAATATAATAAAACATTAAATAAATGAATGTATAAATATATTAATAAATATTTTCTTTGTTTACATATTTCTTTGTACATATATATATATATATATATATATATTTATTTATTTATTTTATTATATTTTGTGAATTTACTTTAAACTGTAAAAGCATATAAGTTCAAATAATTTAACCAACATGTTTTTATCAATATTTTCTAAATATTGCTTGTCTTTATCAAAATTATAATCCTCAGCAGTCCAGAAGAGAGATTCAATTTCTTTATAATAACTCTAAAGAAAACAATTGGAAGGTATATATATATATATATATATATATATACAAGCATATGCATAAATTAATAAGGAATATATTTTATGAGTTTTTCCTGTTGTTTTTAAAAAATACCCAAAATGTCTTGTACTTTATTGGGAACATAACCTGTGTACAAGAAAAAGAAAAGTAAAAAATTAATCAACTAATATATATATATATATACATATATTTATATTTATAATATCATAATATATTTATATGAACTTATTTATTTTTTTATCTGGATTTACCCATCTGAACTTATTTTCCTTCAAAATTTCATCATTATTTTGAGCCTCCAACAATACTTCTTGATCGTGATATTGTTCCTTACTCATTTTCTTATACAAATTAAACAACTAATATTTGTACTATTCTGTTTTTTTCAAAAACAAATATTAAATGATATAAAATAAAAATATAACAAAAATGTATAAAATATATCAGAAAAAAATATAATATATTGTTTCTATAAAATTCTTACATTTTATTTTTTTATTTATATCTTATTTCTTGTATTTAAATTAAAACCCTATAAAAAAATAAAATAATAATAAATTATATCCAAAGTATTATTTTTAAATGTAAAAAAATTTTAATTAAAATATAAAATGTTTCATATATTATTATGCTTATTTGAAATATATGTGTTAATATATATAAAAATATAATTTACGCCCCAAAAGGATAATATATATATATGTAAGGATATGATATACAAATAATATCCACACACTTTTTCTTTTTCTTCTTTTTCTTTTTTAATATTAATTTCATAAATATTTTATTAACATATATATTTATTTATATACATAAATGAATAAATATGTAAATGTGAAAAACAAAAATTTAATGTCTAAAATGTTCTCCATGTAATTGTTATAGCTATATATATATATAATTTCCAAACAAACAAAGAAAAATAAAGTGAAAAGATATATACATATGAAAAAAAAGATAAATTATATATATATATATATATATATATGTACTTTTTAAATATAAACCACTTATAGTTTTTAATTCCTTTGTTAAGTTATATTTATTTATATATATGAATAATATTCATATACATTATATTTCCACTTACCTATTTGGAATAATTTATAAACTCAGGTTCATTAAAAATGATTTGTGTGATATATAAAAAACGTTTAGTTATATATATATATATGAAATAATAAGAATAAAAATAAATAATATATCAAAATAAAATGATCATAAAAATATTGGGTAAAATTAAAATTACCTTAGTTGCGCTTAAAAATGTATAATAATATAAAAAAAAAGGAGAAAAAAAAAAGTATTATAAATAATTCATGTATAATATATCATTAAAAAAAAAGAAAAAAAAAAAAACGAAATATATTATATATATTATGTATACAATAAATTCTCTCTTAAAATATTATCGTATGTGATGATACGTTCACTCATATATATAAGTTAACATATTTTTTTGAAAATATTATGAATAATAATTATCCTTTTCTAAAAACAAAGTAAACCTTACAATAATATTAAATATGTTTAATATAAAAAATCATAATATCATGTATTTCTATAATATATAAAAGAAAACTTAATTGTCATTATATACACCTCCATATATACATATAAAAAATATATTACATATGTGTATATAATTTTTATATAAGAAAATTTTAATTTTTACTCACAATAACTTTTACACATATGTATTTAATATATATATATATTATATATATATAGTATATATATTTTGGGGATAAATTAAAAATTGGTTTTAATTTTTGCTAATAAAAAAAAAAAATGGATGAAGATTTAACACTAGTTGATAATACTAATTATGATGATAAACTTCAAAAAGAAATAAAAGGTTTGTTCTATAGAAAAATAAAGATACATATTTAAAAATAAATAGTATTTTTTCTCAATATTGACAGTTAATATATTTATAGTATAATAATTAAATGTAATATATATATATATATCTTAAAATATGAATTATTTACATATTTATAATTATATGATTATTACATAATCCCTTTCTCTTTATTTCATTTTTTTTTTATTTATTAATTTTTCCTTTATTACATTATTTCTTTTTCTTTTTCGTTCAATTTTCTAAATATTGTTATAGGCATTGAAAAAAAAATTGAAGAATTAAAAAAAGATACATGCAATGATGATGTATTGAAAGAAATAAATGAATTAAGTGATCAAACCATAAAACTAAAAGAGCAAGTGTCTAATATTTATTTTCAATATCTAAAAACATGTTCGCTTATAATTTATGAAAAGGTACAATATCCGTTTTTTTTTTTTTTAAAGAAAAAAATCAAAAATGTTTTAATACATTTAAATAATTTTTTTGTATTATATATTTATAAATTTCTGTAAAAATTTTTTTTTTTTTTTTAAATTTATTAGAAACTAAAAGATTTAATTAAAGACATTGAAACATTAAAACAATCCAGTATAAAAAATAGAAATGAAAAAGCATATACTCCTAATGAATATAATTATGATGATAATTTCCTACTACCTGATGACGATTATTTATTGGAAGAAAAGGAAGATGTGCAAATGAATGAAAATATGATTGATCTAAACCAATATAAGATGTCTTTTCAAAATATGGAAAATAAAAGGTAATTATAATAATCAAATAAAAATATTTAAAAACAAAATAATATATATATATATAATAAAAATAATATTAAATTTATGCGGTGTTCCATTGTTTTATGTTTTAATTTTTTTAAAAAACATATTTATATAGAATAATAAAAGGATTTGGAGAAACGGAATGTTCTAATTTATTACTGGATAACTTAGTAAAACATGAAAGAAGTATAATTTATTTATATATCTATAATATAGTGTAATATATTTTTTTCTTTTCTTTCCTCTTTTTTTTTTTTTTTTTTTTTAATAGGTTAATTGCGAAATTATTATACTTGATATATTAAGCTCTGTGTTAATACAAAAAATTAAACATTGCACAATCTGGTAAAATTCCAAAAGTGTACATTGTATATGAATACACATTATTATATTTTCTTTTCTTTTTCTTTTTCTTTTTTTTTTTTTTAAATTCAATTCTTACACATATTAATTATTATTTAGGGTTTCAGCTGTCGAATCATCTGTAATGATTTATAATTGTGAAGACTGCAATATTTTATCAAATTCTAAGCAAGTACTAATTTAAAAATATAAAAATAAAAATATATATATATATACATTTTAACTATTTAATAAATATTATTACTATAATTGATAAATTTTACACATATAGATAAGAATACATGAAGCTGTTGATACCCATTTTTATATTAATACCATCAGCAATCCAATTATCGAAAAGTAATTAAACACAGAAAATAAAAAGTATTCAAAAATATATAAATTTTGTGTATTCTCATATTTTTTTTTCATATCATTTATTTATATGTATATATTTCCATATTTTTTCTTACAATTAATAGTTCCACCAAACTTATTTTCCATAAATATAACTTAATATTTGATGAACTATCCGAATTATTACAAAAAATTAATATAAACAAAGATTCACCAAAATGGATGGAAATAATGGATTTTAATTGGCAAAATACACACGTAAGGAATATAAAAAAAAAACACAAAAAACAAAAAAAAAAAAAAAAAAGAAAATAGAAATAAAACGTACATATAAAAATATTTCTAAATATTCATACATAAAATATATTAATATTAATATTACTTTTCTATATAAATAAAAAATGATTACAGGAAAAATCTCCAAATTTTTGTATAAATAAAGAGGTAGAAATATATAATATCAAAATAAAATATATAAAAAATCATAATGATATTCATCAAGAAAAATTAACACATGATAACTATATAATAGAAAATTTTCCACCTTTTCTCAAAAGAATAAATTAAAATAATTTTCTTCCTTATAATACCATAATTTCAGGTAATAATATAAAAAAAAACAAATAAATATTATATGTACATATATATATAATGTATATATATATATAGTACTATATTTTTGTAAGCTCTTTTTTTTTTTTTTTTTTTTATTATTATTATTATTTCACAAATATATATATTTATATTTATAATTAATATTTATTTTTATTTTAAATCATATGAATGAATCTACATATTTTAAATTTGATGTGTTTTTGTAGAAAATTTCATTTCCTTTTTAATATTTAAAAAAAAAAAAAAAAAATTTAAATGTTATATATTATTTTACTTATAACATGAATACGTCGAGTGCATTTATTTAATATAACATCTTTATAAAATAGTACTATAATATATAAATAAAAAAATATATGTACGTTGAATAATTTTATTTTTCAAGCATTTTAAAGAAAAGGTTTATATTTTATGAAAAAATATATATATATATAAATAAACTCTATTATTTTATTTATTTTTTTTTACATATTATCAATTTACTTTTATGTAATATACATATATATATATATATATATATTTATATGTAAAATTATAATAAGTATAAATAATTAAATTTTTTTTTATATTTTTTTGTTTGATATATGAATGTTTGACGATTCATAAATTAAATAAATAAATATTTATATGTATATAATATAATATATGTGAATTATTTTATTTATTTGAATTTTGTGAATAATTCATATAGATAAATTATTATATGTGAAATATTGTGTAAACCTTTAAAAAAATAATATATATATATATATATATATATATATAATAATAATAATAATAATAATAATAATAATATAAAAATAATAAAATAAAATAAAATAAGAGTAAAAAATTAAAATTTTGAAAACGTATTTTATTAAATTGTAGAAACCATGATATCAACATTACGTGGGAAAATTTTTAATAATGGAAGTAATAAAAACAAGTGTGTTTCAATTTTAAGTAATATTCAGAAGAGAAACATATCGAAAGATATAAGATTTGGAAGTGATGCAAGGACTGCTATGCTTACAGGTTAATTTTAAATGTGCGCTATTTTTTTTATATTCTTAGTATTTATCAGTATAATTGAATAATAGTATCTAAATCAATAAATATATATATATATATGTACTGATAAATGCTTGAATTTTTAGTATGTTATTATTATTTTTTTTTTTTACATGTTTTATGTTTACATAATATGACATTATATATATATATATATATATATATATATATTTATATTTATATTTATATTTATAGGTTGTAATAAGTTGGCCGACGCGGTTAGTGTAACCCTTGGTCCAAAAGGAAGAAATGTTATAATAGAACAGTCATTTGGTTCACCAAAGATTACAAAAGATGGTGTAACAGTTGCTAAAAGCATTGAGTTTAATAACAAGCTAGCTAATCTTGGTGCACAAATGGTAAAACAAGTTGCTGCAAATACCAATGACAAAGCAGGTGATGGTACAACAACAGCTACAATTTTAGCTAGATCTATATTTCAACAGGGTTGCAAAGCTGTTGACTCTGGAATGAACCCAATGGATTTATTAAGAGGTATAAATAAAGGTGTAGAAAAGGTTTTGGAGTATTTAAATTCAATAAAGAAAGATGTTACAACAACAGAAGAAATTTTCAATGTCGCAAGTATATCAGCAAATGGTGATAAAAATATAGGTCAACTAATTGCTGATACCATGAAAAAAGTAGGAAAAGAAGGAACCATAACAGTTACTGAAGGAAAGACGCTACAACATGAATTAGAAATTGTAGAAGGTATAAAATTTGATAGAGGTTATATTTCTCCATACTTTATTAATAATAGCAAAGATCAGAAAGTAGAACTTGATAAACCATATATACTTATACATGAAAAAAAAATATCTACTGTTAAATCTTTATTACCAGTTTTGGAACATGTATTACAGAATCAATCATCCTTATTAGTTATAGCAGAAGATGTTGATAGTGATGCATTGGCTACATTAATTGTAAACAAATTAAGACTAGGTTTAAAAATATGTGCAGTAAAAGCACCAGGATTTGGTGAACACAGAAAAGCCTTGGTTCATGATATAGCAGTAATGACAGGAGCAAAAGTTATTACAGAAGAAACTGGATTAAAATTAGATGATCCACAAGTTGTTTCTTATTTAGGTAAAGCAAAATCCATAAATGTTACCAAAGATAGTACATTAATTATGGAAGGAGAAGGAAAAAAAGAAGAAATAAATGAAAGATGTGAAAGTATAAGAAATGCTATAAAAATGAATACATCAGATTATGAAAAAGAAAAATTACAAGAACGTCTAGCTAAAATTACAGGTGGAGTTGCTTTAATAAAAGTAGGAGGAATAAGTGAAGTAGAAGTTAATGAAATTAAAGACAGAATTCAAGACGCTCTTTGTGCTACCAAAGCTGCTGTTGAAGAAGGTATTGTCCCAGGTGGTGGTAGTGCACTCTTATTTGCATCGAAGGAATTAGATTCAGTTCAAACTGATAATTATGATCAAAGAGTTGGTGTTAATATTATTAAAGATGCCTGTAAAGCACCAATTAAACAAATTGCTGAAAATGCTGGACATGAAGGTTCAGTTGTAGCAGGAAATATTTTAAAAGAAAAAAATTCTAATATAGGTTTTAACGCTCAAGAAGGAAAATATGTAGATATGATTGAATCAGGTATTATTGATCCAACTAAAGTTGTTAAAACAGCTATATCAGATGCTGCTTCGATAGCATCATTAATGACAACAACAGAAGTTGCTATTGTTGATTTTAAAGATTCCAAAAACGAAGAATCATCACAACATATGAATTCAGTTAATTCTATGGGTGATATGGGGGGCATGTATTAAAATAAAATGAATTAAATTAAATAATTAAATTATTATTTGATAATTAATATATTCAATTTCGAAAGATATCTTTTTTAATTAAATTAAAAATAATATATTTGTCTTTACATTTATTTTAATCTAGAAGCTTATATGTGTATATTATTATTATATATATACATATATGTACACATATATTATTTCGCCTTGAATTTTTTTTTTTTTTTATTATAAATATATACGCAGTTTTGTGATCTGTGTTGTTATATATATATATATATATATATATATTTATTTATTTATTTATTTTATATTTTATATTTTTTTAATATTTTAAAAGAATTAAAATTTTTTCAAAATTTTTATCATATTACGTTGTTCGCTTATATTGGAAAGTGACTCTGGAGAATATAATATATATTTATATATGTGCATATATAAAAATATTAATACATTTCATAATGAACTTTTTTATAATTTTTTAAAATTTTTCATATTTATGTATGAGAATAAATAAAAAATATATATATTATATATCAGATAAATATGTTCTATAAAAACATTAATATGAAGTAAATTACATTCTATTTTTCTTTTTTTTATTTTTCAAATATATATGCATTAAACTATATATATATATATATATATATATATATATATATTAATCATTTAATTAAATTTTTTATAGAAAAATACATTTATTAAACAATGTAATATCTTATTAATTCTTATGGATGTTAATTTAAGAAAACACAAAATGCATCTTACAAGTTATTAAAATATTATAATGATTATTTTTAAATTCATAGAAAAAATATATAAAGGTGTAAATAATATTGTTTTGTTAAGAAAAAAAAATATAACGTAATAATAAAAAATGAAGTGTATATTTTGAAAAGAATTACATATTTTATAAATATAAATATATATATATATATATATATATATATATAGAATTTATTTTTTCAATGACCTTGAAAGAAAATTTTTTTCAAAATAATGGTTTGGTCATAATAACAAATAATACCAATACCATTTGAAAGGTCATATTAAATAAGGAACATATAATATTTAAAAGAATCAATAATTAAAAAAATTTTGTGTAAATGCCATGAAATGATTTATAAAAAAATTTCTATGTTTTTTAATATATTAGGAACAAAAAGATACATGCATATAAGTTCTTTACGATTTTATTTATTTTTAAATAATGTACCTCGATTCAATACAAAGTTTCTTAAGATAGTTAATTCATTTTATGAATTTAGTACAAAAAAATATAATAATGATGAAAATAGTAGAAATATTGAATCGGATAAGAAAATTCAACTGACCAACTTTAAATTAAGTGATAGTAGCTTAGATTATATCAGTAGTGATGATTCAGACGAAGAGTATGTATTAGAAAGAGGAAAATTAAAAGCAAAGGAAAATATTGATAGTTGTGGAAATAATAATGTATTACATATGAATAGGAATTATATAGATAGAGAGGATCTAAAAAATGAAAAATTGGAACATTTTGATATTAAAACTAATTGTGTCAAGAAAAACATATGTTACAGTAATGATACTAAGTGTAATATGATCAATGATGGTAATATTAAACCTTTTGATAAAATGAATGAAACTTCTAATAATAATGAATATTTAAAAAGAGAAGTGAATATAAATAATAAATCTCTAATTGATAATAATTTATGTAAAGAAAATAGAATGGATAAAATTTATAACAAATCTGATAATATTATATACGAGAATATAAATAGTGATCATTCTAATAATATATATTATGAAAAAAATATTTATGATACATATCATAGTGATACTAATAACAAATGTAACAATAATAATAATAATAATAATAATAATGAAGATATACAAAATTATTTAAAATCAATGATAAAAGAAAATCAAAAAAATTACTGTTGTAATACAAATAATATTAAGTCATTAAATGATGAATTAAGTAAATTAGAATATTCATTAAAACCATCTATAAATGATATAAATAATATGAAAATATTTTTAAATTTTTTACAAAACGAAATTAATAAACATTATAAAAATTCATATGTAACTCCATTTGGATCAGTAATAAATGGTTTTTGGATGAGAAATAGTGATATCGATATATGTATTCAAATACCAATATTATTGAACAGAAAAGATCAGATAACCTTTCTAAAAAAAATTTGTTTACTCTTAAATAATTTTAATAATGGTATTATTGAACAAAGATTTTCAGCTAAAGTACCAATTATCCATTTTTATTGTAATAACCGTGAAAAGTCTTTTGAGCTATCTTGTGACATTTCTGTAAATAATATATTAGCAGTGATAAATTCAAAACTAATTCAAAAATATGTAGCTATAGATAAACGACTACAAACTATGGGTATAGTCTTAAAATATTGGTCAAAGATAAGAAATATTAATGATAGATCAAAAGGATTTTTATCATCTTTTTCTTTAATTTTAATGATAATACATTTTTTACAAAATATTGCTGAACCAAAAATACTTCCGTCACTTCAAGATATTTCTATTAAAAGGAATGAAAAACCATTTTATATAATGGGTGTTGATTGCAAATATTGTCAAGACGATCTTGTTATTCGAGATGAACTAAAACGATTAAATAATAACATACATAATAATTTATATGTAGATATTTCTAAACTTTTAATAGAATTTTTTAAATTTTATGGATACAAATATAAAAGTGGTATTATTGCAATAAGAGATATAAATGATTATTACCAAAATTTTCAGACATTAAAAAAATTTGAATCATATTTTCTTTTTGTAGATAATCCTTTTGAAGTAGGCAAAAATGTTGCAAATATTTTCCCTTCCAATTATAAAACAATCATAAATGAAATGCAAAGGGCTTATAAAATTTTAAAAAATAATGGTTCTTGGAAAGATGTATGTAATTCAAAAGAAAACTTTTTATATTCATAATATTATATCAAACCAAAAATCATGTTATATTAAATTTATTACAATATGAAAATATTATATAATATAATTTATTATGGTATTTATCAATTTTTGTATTTTTTTCATTAAATTAAATTTTTTTTATGTTTGTTAATTTTTTTTTTTTTTTTTTAATAATTAAAAACTTTGTTACAAAAGACAAAAAAATTAAAACATATATATATATATATATATATATATATATATATATATATATATATAATAATGATAATAATGAAATATAACATGCATTATATATTTTGTTTATACATTGGAAATTAAAGTCCACAATAAATATTTCATATATATAATAATAATAATAATAATTATTATTATTATTATTATGAAATTTTTAATTATCTTATTTAACATTTTTTATTATATTAAACTATGTTCAATATAATTAAATATACATATTAATAAACTTAATTAATCATCCAGGATAATAATATCACTATTTTTATTAACATCATTACAATCATAAGATTTATGAAAAAAATCTGAAGAAAAAAATCCTTCTGTTAAGTCGATCAATTTCTTGCTATTTTGTGAATCCTTTATAGAGCTTTCTTGATTATCATTATGATATTTTTCTTCAATATTTTGCATTTCCACAAATTTATTTTTATCATCTACCTTATTATATGGAAATTCATTATTCTTATTATTATTACACGTGGTAGAATTGATTTGTTCAAAATTATGGTTTATGGAATTAATTGAATAATTATTTATTTGATTTGTATGTATATTTCTATCACCTTCCTTTTCTGCTAAATAATTTTCTGTATAACAATTATTAGATGGGATATAATTATTGTTTTCATTTAAATTACTCAATGGTATATTCCTTTTATTCTTATCATTATAATTAACATTATAATCAGAATGTCCATATGTTGAATAATAATTATTATTATTTTCATAATTCATTCTGTTTCTAGTTTCCAAATTATCACTTAATCTTTGATAGCCTACATTATTCTGTACCTCATTAGAAAAGTGGTTCTTTACATAAGTCTCATTATTATAATTATTATCATTATTTCTATAAAAATAATTATTATTTTTTCTAGAAAAATCACTATGATGATTTATTCTGGTATTATTATCATGATATATTTTATCATATTCATTATCAAATTTATTAGAATTCCTTCTAAAATATTCCTTCGAACTATTACGAGTATTTTTATTCGAACTGTTACGTTTATTTCTGTTAGAACTGTTACGTTTGTTTTCATTAAAAATGTTATATTTATTTTTGTTATAACTGTTTCTTGGATGATTGTTAGAATAATTTCGAAAGGGTTCCTTATAATTATTATGATTATTATATTCAAACCTGTTAAGACAATTTCCCTTAGAATACTCATCATCATTTATTCCATGTGTGTAGTAATTATTCCTTGGAGGATCAATAGAATGTTCTTTGTTCTTATAATTATTATTATAATAATTATATGAAGCTTTGTCGGTATTATACCTATTCGAACCTATATAATTATTACTTTTAGGTGGATCATGCATATGATTGTTATGACTATTATGGGAATGATAATGATTACCCTTATTATTATTGTTATAATTATTTCCTGTATATTCATGATTATTATTTTTATAATCCATTGATGTGATATGAAAATTTTTATCTTTATTATCATAATATTGTGTATTTTTTTTCACATTATTTTGATCATATTTATAATTATGTTTTGCATATTCATTAATTGAATAATTATTATTATTATGCATATTACCTCTAGAATAATATTCATTAGAACGATTCGAATTACTTAATACACCACAATTGTTTGTATTTTCATAATAAGTTTTATATTCTTCTTTTTCCTCATATTTATCGTCATAATAAAATTTTCTAATTAAATTATGTGAATCATCAGTTACATTTTTATTGTCATAGGTATTCCTTGTACTATATAAATCATCATGTATATTTTGATGAACTCCTGAATTTATATTATTGCTTTCAGATATTAAAGGAAAATCTTCTATTTCATTATCTTGCGTGTCATCATGTGATACACTACATCCTTTAAACAAAATTGTAACTTGGTTCTTTTTTAATAATATAGCCCCTCGGCGAATTAAAGGTTTATTATATAATATAATTTTGGGATATATATATTTATTACTTTCAAGATATGTGAATATTTCATTATATTCTTGTTCATACGCGTATATGAAAGTTTTTCCATCATATAATAAAAAACGATAGAATCTTCTATACTTATTACTTTTTATATTATTATCATCTTTTTTATTATTATTTGATATTTTATTACTTTTATTATTTTTTCTACTTTTTATTTCACAATCATATTTTTCGTCTGGTTCTGAATGGCTGAAAATTTCTTTGCTGTTGTCTTCATTTTCTTTATCATCTTCCTCGGTAATATTTTCAAATTTATACATTCGTTCACTAATATTTACATAATCTATTACTTCAAAAATATTTATTCCATCTAAATAATATTCTTTTATATCAGAAATATTTGGGGGTAAACATCCTAAAGGATTGGAGTAATTGAATTTATTAATTATGAAATGTTCATACAGTTCTTCATCATTCAAATCCTTATGGTCACTCCCTGAATTTAATTTATATTTTGTTAAAAAATTTTCATAATTTAATTTAATTACATTATTTTCTATTAACTTTTTCATTATCATTATTCATTTTTTTTTTTTTTCTTTTTTTTGAATCATTCCATTTTAGAGATAAAATAAATGTACTAAGTATATATTAATCTTAATAAAATATACAAAAAAAAAAAAAAAAAAAAAAAAAATATATATATATATATATATTCTTAAATGCAAGTAACACAAAAATGAAACAGTTATAAAATAACTTTATACATTTATATTCGTCGCATTATCTAGAATATGGTTTATTATTATTTTATTTGTTTACTTATTTTATTTTATATATATATATTTTTTTTTTATTTTATTTTTTTGAGGGAGAGAGGAGTATATAATTATATTTTGTTCACATTATACAATACCATTTTACACATTAGTACAATAATTCGTATTTCAATATTTTCGTGTATATATGATATTGTGTTTAACTGTATAAGTATTATTATATATACATTAATTATTTCTTAAATAAATTAATTAGAAAGAATATATATATATATTATACATACAATTAACAAGCTTTGTTGTTTTTACAATTGTATGATATGATATCCACATATTGTATAGTTCTTTACGTTTAATTATAAATAAGAAAAGTATTCAATATATATATATATTTATATATTTATATATTTATTTATTTCATTATTAAAAAGTTGTTTTACATGTTCGAATTAGTAACCAAACAATTAAATATTATAAAAATAACAAAACAAAAAGGAACATATATATATATTATATAGTGAATAGTTTCTTTTATATATAAATAAATATAATACAAATAAATTTGGAAATATAGAAATATGCACAAATATAAAATAAAGAATGGCCAATATATATTTTGATCATTGTATTGATATATATATGTATATAATTCACACAAAAATATATTCATGAATTTTTTTTTTTTAAAGGCATATATTATATATATATATATATTAATTCAATTGAAAAAATTCAAAAATTAAGTGAATATCTAAAACACATGGATCTAATTTTAAAATAACAAATAAATAAAAAAAATATATATATTTAAAAGATGAAAACAAATTATTCTGTTTTCCTTGGGTTCGCCAAGAAACCAATTAATTAAAAAGGAAGTAAAATATGAATAATTATCCAAATATATATATATATATATATATGAGTTTTTTTTTTTTTTTTTTTTTTTTTCTTATCTTGAAACATTTTTTATAAGAATAAAATATATGTATATATTTAATTATAGTATAGTTCATCTTTTGTATCAAAACCAAGTGGAGGTGAATCTTGAGTTCGCTTTGTCAAAATTTCTACCCCGTTGTTAGTAATTAATAAAGTGTGTTCAAACTGAGCTGACAATTTTCCATCTGACGTTGCACTTGTCCATTGATCTGGCCACAATACATCACTATAGTGCCC
Source organism: Plasmodium gaboni (assembly GCF_001602025.1). NCBI lineage: Eukaryota > Apicomplexa > Aconoidasida > Haemosporida > Plasmodiidae > Plasmodium > Plasmodium gaboni. Next base: position 530,964 of record NC_031490.1, on the reverse strand, counting down.
TTGATTAATCATAGGTTCAATAGTAAAAATATGGCCAGGTTTCATTATACCTACTGCTTTATTTTTTTTAAAATGAGGTATGGTTGGATTACTGTGAAATAGTTTTCCAACACCATGTCCTGAATACGAACGAACAACTGAAAAGTTTTTTTTTGATACATATGCATCTATTAAAGTTCCAATATTTTTATAAAACATTCCAGGTTTACACTTTTTAATTGCTTCCATTAAAGAAAAATAACAAGTTTCTACTAATTCTTTACCTTCTTTGGGTACATCATTTATATCTCCAACAAAATAAGTTTCATTTAAATCTGAATGTACACCTTTATAAAAAACACTAATATCAATATTTATTATATCACCCGATTTCAATGGTCTATAGTCTGGTATCCCATGACATACAATTTCATTCACAGAAGTACAACATGATTTTGGAAATTTATAATAATTTAAAGTTGATGGATATGCATTATTTCCAATTATAAATTCGTGAACTTTTTTATCTATCTCATCAGTTGTAATTCCTGGTGAAACTAATGAATGAGCATAGTCTAACGTTTTTCTTCCTAATATGCAAGCTTCTCTAATTCTTTGTATTTCTTCTTCATTATTTACATATATATCACTTTTTCTCTTATATATTAATTCCGATTCTGGAATAGAACTAACTGCATAATCTGGTCGTTCAATATGTGAGGGTACATGATTAATTTTAGATAAAGGCCATGGTCGTATATCTCCTGTAAATTTAAAATTAACAAAATTTTTTAAATGGTCATCATAAGCCCAATATTTTCTATTAGTAGGATCAAAATTTTCTGGTGATAAATGTTTTTTAACTATAGTCTTCTTCTGATCTTCTTTATCATTATCTTCCTTATTCATATTTTCATGTATCTTTTGATGTTCTTTCCATGAACCCTTAAAACATTCTTGATTACAAAAATAACTAAATATTTTATTTTTTAAACATATAGGGCAACTTAATTTTTTAATTAATACTTTTTTACATCCACTACACAAATTTTCTTCATTTTTTTTTTCAACCTTTTCATTTAAATTTAAAGTCTCATTTATTATCTGTGCATCTAAATTATTATTATTACTATTTTCTTTATTAGAATATTCATTATTATTAACATGTTTATTTTTTTCATTCATAGTATCATTTTCATTATTATTATTATAATCAACAGATTTTTCATTATTTCTTATTTCATTATCTTCCAAATTTACTCCATTTAATAAACTATTTTTATTCTTAGAAACAAAATTCTCATTATCATCTGAATTGATTTTTATATTTTCAATTTGTTTTTCTATATCTTCAATATTTGCCATAATGAAATATAATTTATATATATTTGTTTTATTTTATTTTTTAAATAGCGTTGTTCTTTTTATATATTTTTCTTCAAAAGAAGAAATGTAAAACTGTTTTTTCTTTTTCTTTTTTTTTTTTTTTTCATTTGTGAAAGAAGCATTTTTCACATTTTTAAATCTATAATATATTTATATAGATAAGTGAAAAAATTAAAAAACATAGAATAAAATAAATAAATAAATTTATAAATAAATATATAATATGATATATATATTATAATATAGATTTATATTACATATGTAATATAATATAATATTATTATATTATATACATATATATATATATATATATATATATTATATATATATTGTATATATTTATTAAGTGAATATAAATATACATAATATAATAAAAAAAAATTTTTTTTTATATAACACTCATAAAAAATATATAATTCAGAATTTCATCTGTTCATATGCATATCCATAGAATATATTCTTTTTTTTTACATTTTTTTTTTATTTCTTTTTGTTTTGTTTTGTTTTTTTATTTTTCATTTAATAATTTATAATTCATAAAACATAATTTTTTTTTTTTTTTTTTTATAATTTATTTGTTTCTCTCTATATATATATATAATATATTATATATATTTTTTTTCTTCATGTTTCGAATTTTCTTGCATTTATCAAAATTCATGTAATATATAAATAATATGTATATATATATATAAACACTTCTGTTATATATATATATGTATATGTGGTTATAAAAATGAAATGAATCTTTTCCTTTTTATATGTATAGCATTATTTGTATATTTATATAAATTAAATTTACCTAATACATTAAAGAATAATATCAAAAGAAGTTTATTATTAAAATTAGGACATCAACAAACAGTTCTTTCTACAAATAGGAAAGCCACAAAAAGTGGGGGAATGTTTTTTATACGAAATTCATTTCTTAATAGAAATAAGAATTTTCATAAAAGTATGAATTAGAAAAAAGCAAAATTACATACATATTAATTTCTATACCATCTAATAAATAAATATATAATATATATATGTTGTATAATATTGCATATATATTTTTTTTGTATTATTTTTATGAATCCTTTTTTTAATATACATGTTATTATCGTTTATCCATTCATCTTTAGACCATTTTATATGTATATATTTTTTTCATACCTCTAAATAAATTGGAGTGGTTGCATTTTACAATTCATAATTTTATTTCTCTTTATAATGGACCATATATATATATGTATATATATATTTATTTATATATATATGTATTTATTTATTTATTTCATCTTATAAATAATATTAAAAGTTTTATATATTTTATTATATACATCCTTTATATTTAAATATTCACATTTAAATATACGTGTGAAAAATATAAATGAAAATGTACTGTTACTAATATTACATTTTTGATGTATACTTAATATATACTTAAATATTCATATATTTTGTTACCTATTTAAAAAAAAAAAAAATACAAATATATTTATATAGTACCTATTAAATGTATTATTTATATAAATAATGTTTATATGCTTTAAAATTAATAAGCGAAATAATAAATAAATAATATTGTACAATATAAATATAAAAGTGTCATTAATAAATATGTATGTGTAATATATATTTTTTTAATAAATCATTCAGTTATATATTCAATGTATTTATAAATAAACAAATATATATATATATATTTATTTATTTATAATTTTTTTTTTTCATTTTAAGTAGATAAATACATATTTAAAAGATTATTTCATTCAAAAATGGATAATGATAATAAATTACCAAAATGGAATCAACCCTCAAAAGAAGGAAAGAAAATAACTAACTTGTTTGTGAACAATTCTTTGACACATAGCAAAGTGGAATTTATACCTCAGGTAAACTTATAAATTTCTGGATTATATAATAATATATATATATATATATATATAATATTTTTATATATTATATTTTATTGAATTTTTTTTTTTTTTTTTTTTTTTTTTTATAATTTAGGAGGGAAATAAAATAAAGTGGTACGCTTGTGGTCCAACCGTTTACGATGCTGCCCATTTGGGACACGCAAGAACATATGTTAGCTTTGATATTATAAGAAGAATTTTAGTTAATTATTTCAAGTATGATGTATTTATGGTAATAAACATAACAGATATTGATGACAAGATAATTAAGAGAAGTGTAGAAGAAAAAATTGGCTTTACTGAATTAGCTAGAAAATGGGAATATGAATTTTGGGAAGACATGAAGAGTTTGAACGTTCTTTTACCAACAGCTATTACTAGAGTAAGTGAATATGTAGATGATATTGTAAAATATATAGAAAAAATTATTGAAAACAAATATGCTTATGTAAGTGAAGAAGGAAGTGTATATTTTGATATTGATGAATTTAAAAAAAGTGAAAAACATTTTTATGCACGTATGGAACCTTTATCTGTAAAAGATGAAAATAAAATATTAGAAGGAGAAGGGGATTTAGGAGTAATTTCAAAGACGAAAAAGAATTCATACGATTTTGCATTATGGAAATCCTCTAAACCAAATGAACCAAATTGGGATTCCCCTTGGGGAAAGGGAAGACCAGGTTGGCATATTGAATGTTCAACTATGGCAAGTAATATATTAGGAGATGTTTTAGATATTCATAGTGGAGGTATTGATTTAAGATTTCCTCATCATGATAATGAACTAGCTCAAAGTGAAGCTTTCTTTGATCATAGTCAATGGGTAAATTATTTTTTACACTCAGGACATTTACATATTGAAGGTTTAAAAATGTCCAAATCATTAAAAAATTTTATAACAATAAAAAATATGTTAACAAAATATACTTCGAATCAAATTCGTATTTTATTTCTTCTTAATAAGTGGGATAATTTTATGAATTATAGCCCTAATGGAGAAAGCATGGTACAATGTATTGAAATCGATAAATCATTTACCAACTTTTTTGCCTTAATTCATATGAAAATAAACAATTTTGATCTCAATAGTTGTAATTTATATTGGAGTGATGCAGATAATAAATTAAATTTATTATTTAGACAAACAAAAAGCAAAATCCATGAACATTTCCTCGATAATTTTAATACACCTGATGCTCTTTTAGCTATTCAAAAATTAATTACAGAAGTAAATATATATGTGGATAAGGAAAAAATACAAATCGGATTACTTTTAGAAATAAAACATTATATTAATTTTATTTTTGAGACATTTGGACTAATATATGGTGATGCAAATAAAGGAAAATATGACAAATTTGATGAACTCTTACAAACACTTGGTACCTATAGAAGAAATATTAGAATAAACTTACAAAGCAATGCAAAATTAATTCGAAATATTTTAAAAGAAAAAAACAAAAAAAATGATTTAGATCCTGTTGCTGCACAAGAAAAAAATGAACAACTACACTCAGAATTTATAAATAATATAAAAACAAACAATGAACTTTTATTAAAAGAATGTGATTTGTTAAGAGATCAGCACTTATTAAACATGGGTATTTTAATTGATGATAGACCTAACAACGAATTTGTTATAAAAATTATAGATGATAATCAATTACAACAAGAAAAAAATAAGAGAGAGCAAGAATTAAGTAAAAAAATGGCAGGAAATCAGAAAAAGGGTAATCAAAATGAAAAGAGAGAATAATAAAGAATATATAGTATAATTGGATAAATGAATAAATGGGAAGTCCATAAATTAAAAAAAATTAAACGAATTAAATATATACATAAATTTATATGTTATTAAATTTGTGGAATAATAATTGGTAAATATATTTATATATTATATATATATCCATATATATATATATATATATATATATATATATATATATATATATGTAATAGAAAAAATAGAAAGTTTTTTTTTAATTACATTTTTATAATATTATATATATCTTACAAGTCATATATATTTTTATTAATTATCTATTTAATGAATGTGATTTATTTGTTATAATTTTAGCATATTAAAATGTTGTAAATGCTAATAAATGATATTATTATATTATTATATATATATATAATATATAATTTTAATAATCACTTTTTGAATATCTTTTTAAAAAATATTACTTTTTATTTTATTTTATTATCTCTTTTTTTTTATTTTTTTTAATATAATTATAAAAATTAAAACTTGAAGATTTACATTTTATAATTTTTTGAACATTTAATTAACTTCTAATTTTGAAGAATTTATTCATTTAATATTTTTAATAAGGAATTTTTTTTAATACTTAGGATTATGTATAAAATAATATATTTTATTTTTTAAAATGACAGTTTGTAGCATATAATTTGTATATATAACTTAAAAAAAAAAAAAAATATTGCATTATGATAAATTAACAATGGGCAATTCTGTGTTTGTTTAATTTTTTATGATATACATATATAATAGGAAAATAATATTCCTTATAATATAATAAAAAATAAAAAATAACAATCATAATATATATATATATATATATATATATATATATTTATTCTTATCGTATGATGTTTTATTTTAATTCAGTTATGTTTTATTTTTGTTAAAAAATGGCTGAAAGGAAAGTTTTGAATAAATATATCCCTCCGGATTTTGATCCGGATAAGTTAATGGAAAGTAAGAAATTATTAAAAAAAATAGAAAAGAGAAAGAATAGGAACAAGAATAAGACTAAAAAGAAATTAATGAATATAAGAATGATGTATCCATTTACTTTGAAATGTAATAAATGTAAAACGTTTACGTACGTTGGTACAAAATTTAATTCAAGAGTTGAAAAATTAAAAGATGAAACTTATTTGAATATACCAATATGGAAATTTTATGGGAAATGTCAAGAATGCAAAAATGAAATTATATTTAAAACAGATCCTAAAAATGGTGATTATTTATTAATAGCTGGAGGTACAAGAACTTATGATGCACATAAAGAACAAGAATTAGCAGATGATTATTATAGAAATAGTAATGTTAAAGATGAAGATAAAATTAAAAATACAGAAAAACAATCATATAATGCAATGTTAGAATTAAAAATGAATGAACAATTAGAAGAATTACAAAATATGAATAAAAGACATTTAGATAAATTTAATAGTATAAATAAAGCTTTAAATCGTTTATATGAAAAAAGTGAATTAGAAAATAAAGAAAATAATTTCTTTATGAATAATCTAGACTCAGAGGATGAAAAGGCATTTTTTAGTTTACTTAATAAAAATAGATCGTCTACAGATCATGTAGGGGACAATTTGAACAAATATAATCAATCAAATAATAAATGGATAAATAAGAATATGGAAAAGGATAATATTATAATAGAAGAAGTAGAACTTGATGATAATAAAAGTAACCAGGAAGAAGATAATGAATATATAGGTGGAGGTGAAGGTGAGGATGAGGATGAGAGTGAACATTATCATTCAGATGGAGATAATACCAATAAAGTTAATGGATCATTTTCAGATTTATTATTAAAAAAGAAAAAATATATATATGAAAAAGAAAGTACAGTAAATATCAAAGGAACAAATATTGATATTGAAGGTAAATTCAAAGGTAATCAACAAGACAAAACAGATAATAACTCTTTCAAAAATACGATAAGTAATAATAGTTCATCATTTAAAAATATAATTCAAAAACCAATGTTTAATAAAATAAAGAAAGAAACAAATTTTAATTTTGTAATAAAGAAAAAAGAAAATGTTCAAAGCCTTTTGAGTGAATATAATTCAGATAATTCCAATGAATCAGATAATTAAACCAAATATATAGCAAACATATAATACATTGATAATTTTATCATTCTTATGCTTATTTTTTTTGTACATAAAAAATATATATATATATATATATATGTATATATGTTATTAATTAATTTTCTCTTTTTTTACGCACACTTCCCTTATTAAATATGATAAATAGGTATGTATATATATATGTATCTATTTTTTTTTTTTTGTTTATATAATAAAATTAAATTAAAAATTTTTTATTGTTAAAAAAAAAATGTTCAAAAATAAAATCCTAAAACAATAAAAAAAAATAAAAAGTGTTTGTCAGAATTGTTAAAATAATATATTTAGTGCATTTTCTTTTTATTTAAAAAGAAAAAAAAAAACAAATTATATATATCAAATAAAGAATCCCAAGTTGGATATAATTATGTATTGTTTATAATCATAAATGCAAATCTATACATATATATATATATATATATATATATATATAGATATAGATAGATACTAAAAATTTGCACATTTTAATTAAAAAAAAAAAAAATTATATAAAACAAGATCACAAATTATTTTAAAAGAAATATAAATAATATTCTATATCATATATATATATATATATATATATATATATATATATTTTAATTAACTAAACATTAAAAGAAAAAAAAAAATTATTAATATGTTGTGTATGCAAAAAGTTTTAAATTTGTCAACATTAAATTTTATTATTAAAAATTTTATTTATTTGTCATTTGGTTGTATTCTATTATATCTTTCATAATTCCAATTTTTCAAGAAATAAGCAGGTAAATAACAATCGTTACATTTTAAAAATTCATTTTTAACTGTATCTTTTATTGAACCAATGGAAGAATATCCATGATCATATAAAATACAATAACTAAATTTAAAATAAAGTATAAATGTCCATATGGCACCATAGGTCCAATAAAAGACAGGATTAACATATAAATATGGTGGTAATCCTCTTGAACTAACATTTAAAATTTGTAATTTTTCAGTATTGGTATCATTAAATCTTGTACCATTTATAAAAGCTAATGTAGAATGAAATATGGTTGAATCAATAGAATTTATTTTCAATTGATCTATAATAGTAGTTTGATGTTTTTTTTGAACGTTTTTTATAAAATTAGTAATACCATTTTTCCAAGTTCCTTTGATTATACTTATATGAAAATCAAACATAAAAGCACTTTCATTTAAGAATTGATAAACTTCAGGAAATTCATTCATTTCATCTTTAAAATAAATAAGGTGTGGTTTTTTTCTTTTGATATTCATATCCTTAAGATATTTTGCATATGCACATCGAAATAAATGTAAAATAACAACAGCATCCTTTCCACCATTAAATGATAAAAAGACATTACTCTCATTACATAAACGAAAAATATCATAAATATAATCTATACCTTTCATAATATCTTCCGATAACTCCATCACTTTTTTTTTTAATATAAATTCATCATTATAATAATTTTTTATATCATAATTATACATACTTTCCTTAATCATATCCTTATTTCTAAAAACATTTTTTGTTTCCCTCTGAATATGGGCCACATTATTATTAATTAACTCTTTATTCTCTTCATTTAATTTACTTTTTTCAATCAAATGATCATTATATAATTTTTCTATCCTTTCATATAGCATCAATGAATTTGAATAATCATTCCATTCATCATTGTCTTTCCCATCCATTATTATATATTAAAAAAAAAAAAAAAAAAAATTTTTTTTTTTTTTTTGATATATTGGCAGATAATCAAAATTATTTATTATAATATCTTAAAATTATTTTAAAACAACTTTAATTAGCATATTTTTAATAATTTCAAAGTGTACAAATTAAAAATATTTCATGAATATAATTAAAAAATAAATAATATATATTATTATATTAATTATATTATATTATATAACACTATATTTATTTTTTTAATTATGATGGGTATATGTCGGAAAAAAAAAAAAATAAAATAAAATAAAATAATTTGGGAACTGAAAAGAAATTGACGAAATATATTTCTAACATAACCTTAAATAATTAATTAATTTTAAAAGTAAAAATAAAAATATAAATTCAATATATTATATAAAAATAACATAAATACTTATGTAACGTTGAGCGTATATATATATATATATATTGTGAAAATATAGCATAATAATAAATAAATTATACTTCGTAAAGTTATATATGTAATTATAAAGAGTAGTACACATTTATTAATTATTCTATATAATTATAAATTAATTTAAACAGGCCAATTGTGAAGTATAAAACTGATAAATATAATAATGCATTTAAATGAATAAATATAAATATAAATATATATATATATATTTGTTATAGAATATTTGAATGCATAAAGAATATTTAATAATGATTTAATATAATATGTTAATAATATACTTTCATTTTTTTTTTTTTGTTTTTTTTTTTTTTTTTGTTTTGTCTGTTTTTAAATAGTTTAGTGTACAACATTTTTTTTTATTCAAAAATGTCAACATGTTAATTACCATCAAAGGAATCATAATTCTTTATATAATATTTCATTTATGATAAAAATGAATCTAATGGTTATATAATCATATATATAAGAAAAAAAAAAAAAAAAAAAAAAAAAAGAACGGTTTAAAATATATTCCTTCTAATTTGTTTTATTTTCATATTTTTAATGACACCATTTGCACATATTAATATATTTTCAACATATCCTATTCAATCATTCTTTTTTATGTAGAAAAATAGAAAAAGAAAAATACATGAAAAAAAAAAAATATATATATAAATTTTTATTCCAAATAAATATTCACATAGAATACGTAGATACACATGCATTAATATTATAAAAAATAGAGAAACATTTTTTTTGAAAAAATCACAGAAATTATATTTTTATAAGTTTCATTATATATTTAATATTAGCATGTATGTAATTCTTATAAAGTATTAAAAGAATGTGTAACTATATATGCAGTATTTTAATTCTTTTTATAATATATATTTTTTTAAATTATTAAAACATAAGTTAACTTTATTTATTTCCTTTCTTAATATTTTAATATTGTTTATTTCTACAACAAATGTATCAATTTTGAATAAGCAGACAATATTTGATATTCCTATATATTAAATAAGTATTTGTGAATTAAAATTCTACAAATATAATGGTATATATAAAAAATATATATATATGTGTATATATATAATAAATACGTTATATAGTTTATTGTGTTACTTTTATTCCTTTGTCAAATTCAAAAAGAAGAATGATATCATAAAACCTTATATATATAACTCTTTAAAAGGTTCCAAAAAATTTTAGTTATACATTTATTTTGTCTTAACGAAAAATATATAACAAAAATGATGATAGAATTTTTCTGACTATTACAAGAGTTATAAATATAATTATATTTAGTAATTATATTAAAACGTATTTCCTTCCATTATTCTTATGTATATAAATAATTATTAAAATATTTTTTTTTTCGTAATTTTTGTATTTCTTATTGAAAAAATAAAATTTTATATATAAAAAAAAAAGCATACATTTAAATAATACAAAATTGTAAAATGATAATGCAATAAATTTATATTGATCTTGTAAGGTGTGTAATGAAAACAGAAAAGGTATACATATAAATATATATTTTATATGTATATTTATATATATATATATATACATATATCATGTGAGCATAAAAAAAAAAAAAAAATACAAATTTCTTGCACTTTGTTGCATTGTGATTTTTTTATTTAACAAGTACTTATACATTCTCAATAAATAAAAATTTATTAAAAAAAATAACATTATATCTTTATATATATATATATGTTTCCTACCAAAATACATATTTTATATTTAACATAGAAATATATTTTATTTTAAATATAATTAAAAAAAATAAAATAATATAAAATAAATAAATTTAATTGTTTAAGAGCATGTTCTTATCATTGTAGAAAAAAATATGTTTTTCTTTTTTTTTTTTTTGTTTTTTCGTTTTTTTGGTTTTCTATAAATTTTGTGAAATAACAAAAATATTATATGTATTTATCAATTGTTTATTTATTTTTCCGCCTTGCAGAAACATTCTTAAAATTTTTTAAGAGTTTCATATATATATATATATATATACATATGTATTATTGTGTCTGCATTAAAGAATACTTTGTAACTTTTTATTTTTTATTCAATTTTTATTGTGTTACTAATATTTGCAGATAAATATATATCTTTGTCTTTTTATTTATAATAGATTTTTTGTTGTATTTTCTTTTGTTTTATTGTTTTTATTTGATTTATTGATTTCTTATTTTTTTCATTTTATCATATATTAAAATTAAAAAGACATTCACACCATTTTCATCTTAATCTTTCATTATTTGGTTATATACAATTTTTTTTTAGACATTGCAATATTCTTATGTATTTTTTCTTTTGACATGCATAACTAAACAAAAAAAAAAAAAAAAAAAAAAAAACATAACAAAATATAAAAATATATATATATATATATATATATGTATATTCATTTATCGTTACGTTGAAATAATAGGAATGTATCCATATTTGTAACAACTCCACATTTATATTAATATTAACTTATTTCTTTTGTTAAACACTTGTTTATAATTCTGTATTAATTTATTTACCCTTTTTATTTTTCTGTTGCCTTATTTTGTTTTTCTATATATTATATATGTATTCCTTGTATATATTAAAAAATTATCATAATATAGTGAAATAACCAAAATAAAAAAAAAAAGAAAACAAACAATTCTAATAATATACCAACATTAAGGAACAATTTATACATATCCGATACAGGATATTTTAAAAATTATAAAAAAAAAAAAAAAAAAAATCCGAAATGATGTTTTTTAATTTAAATAAAGATTCCAATAAAAACGATGATTTTTCCTTGGAAAGTACATCAAACAAATGTAGCGCAAAAGAAATGAATATAATTTCTGATGTTATAAATCGTGATACAAAAGGTATTCTAAATGATCACTTAGTAACAAAGGGTGATAAAATAGGAGAAGAAAATTATATGAATATAAATTACGGTTTCTCTGACTCTCCATCTAATGGTATTGATGAAAAAGTAAAAAATATGGAAATTAATTATGTATTAAAATCTTCAATTAATAAAGTAGGTTCAAACAGTATTGACCTTTCTAAGGATGAAAAAGAAGTTTTTTATGAGAATACTGAAGCTATTTCAGTTTTAAAAAATAATAATAATTTAACAAAATTTCATGAAGAAACAAATATACATAATCTTGCTATGAAAAATGATTCAAATAAAGTCCAAAATGATAAAACAGAAAATATAGGTGAATTTAATAGAATTATGTTTCCTATACGTAATGATGAGTATATGAATCAAAATGAATGCCATATGAGTATTTGTAAAGATGATAATATAAATTATGAAGAGAAGAAGGATAATTATCCAAATAATAATATATCATGTAATAAAAAATTCAATTTAGATGATATCAACAATAATTCTAACAAAACAATGAATAAAAATGAAGCATTTGATGATGATGTAATAGATAAAGAAAAGGAGAATTGTGAGAAATTTTCCTTTTTGAAAAAATTTCAAAAGGATACCCTTGAAACAGAAGACAAATATCAAATGAATAAAAATGAATATGATGAATGCATTTCAAAATATAATAATAATAATATTTATAAAAAGATTGAGGAAGATGCTGATAATGTAAGTAATAAGAAATGTGACCAAAATTCGAACGAACCTATGAACGAAAACAAACAACCAATATTTCGTAACAAATTATTGGATGAACTAAATTATAGTAACAAAAAAAGTCATTCATCCTTTTTTGAAGATAAGGAGAAAATGATGGATATTTCATTAATAGCTGATAGAGCAAAGAAAAACATATTTCCAGAAATGATTTCTCATTCAAATAATATTCATAGTAATTTTGAAATGGCTTCAACAAAACATGAGATGAATAGTGACTATATCAGAAAGGAAGAGGATGATAAATATACATTTCATACACTTAAAGAAGGAATTGAAGATAATAAATATAATATGGATGATACATATAAAGAATTAAAATTGGAACATGATAATAATGTTTTGGATGAATATAATAGTAGAAACAGTTCTGATGAAATCGATAAAATATTTAGTAAATATAAAATAGAGGTATCTAATTTATCAAAATATTTTGATTTCCATAAGACAGAAAAAAAAGAAAACTCTGAAACAAATTTGGACAATGAAAAGGAAAACAACAACAACAACAACAAAAACAACAATAATAATAATAATATTAATGAAAATGACAATGATTTCAATATAAATAAACAATATAATAGTAATAATGTAAAAGATATGTTAGATTATTATATTAGAGGAAGTGATAATGCAATCAATAAGGTGTTGACATATGTGTATCCAAGTAATTTCACTAGTAATTATAATGATTATATACTCAAAGAAGAAGAAAAAATGAAGGAAAACGAAGACGAAGAAGAAGAAGAAAAAAAAAAAGAAAAGAAACTAAAAGAAGAAGAAATTAATCAAAATTATCATGACGACTATGATAAACAGAGTCAAATGTCCTTCAATAATTTGAACGAATCATCCAATTTAGTTATAAATGAAACTAATTATATAACAGAAGATGTTTTAAAAGATATTCTAAATATGAAAGAAGAAAAGATAAGTTTTGAATACTTTCGAAATTGTTTCAGTGATTTAAATTATGATATCAAGGTATCAGATATACATTTATTATATAATTGTATTAGGGATCATCAACAACAAAATAATATAAACTTAAAAAACGAAGAGATTGAAGAAAAAAAAAATGTAAACAATTCTAGTAATGCAAACAATGTGGATGATCATTATATAACTGTTCAAGATATAAGATCTTATATAATTGACAGAAATTCTAAAAATAATAATTACTACAATGAAATTATTAAGATGGTAGTACATTTTAATAACATATTACTATTAATGTTAAACAATAACGAAACTGAAATGAAAGATAAAATTTTATTTGAATTACTTTCATTAAAATTTGCTTCCATATTTAATGACATATTACAATTAAATAACAATTTTGATAACCTCATTAAGCATTTAAACGAAATTATAAAACTAATTTTATGTGAAGATTCGAAAAAGAAAAACCTGAGAAATATAATATCCAGCTATTTGACCAGCCAAAAAATATTAATTCATAAAAATGATATGTTATCTCAATTAAATAAAACGACGCATAAGAAAATGAAAAAAAAAATTAACAGTGAAAAGGGAATAAACAAAGAGAAGAAAAAGAAACTTAATATAATAAATGAAAAAGAAAACGAAAAGGATGTTGTTAATCAATTTGTGAACGAAAGTACAAATGAAGAAGAAAAAGATTCAGATGATACTACCTTAAATGAAAAAACAAAATTAAATAATAAATCATTGAGAAAGAAAGAAGGCAACACAAAATTAGTTTACAGTTGTGATGAAATGAAAAGAAAATGTAGGAAGAACAGTAAGGCTAAAAAGAATAAAAAGAAAAGATCCACAAGTCATATTAATCTATATAATACTACAGAAATCAATGATGCACAAAACGATACTCAAAATAATACACGCAATTTAACAAAAGATATAATTATGAATGAGATAAAAAATACAAAGGAAATATGTAAAAATGAGCATTTGAAAAAAGAACAAAATACAACATGTTCTAAAAAGAAAAAGAAGAGAACAAGCACACCCTTTTCAAAAGAATTTATTATGACGAGTAATGTAGATAGTAATGAGAAATCGAATGATGAAAAAAACAATTTGATTCAAAGTAATAATACAGAACAAGTTCCATTAAGTAATACAATAGACGATACTAATGAAATAAAAGAAAATGTTACACAGACAACATCCAAAAATTTTGAAGAAAAAAAAGAGCATGTAGAAGAAAATAATGAAGAAAGCCAAAAAAGTAATGAAATAAAAAAAATTAGTGAAAATATTTATATTGAAAATAAAAAGAAAATAGAAATAATAAACTGTACTATAAATAATAAAAATAAAGAAGATCATAAAAGAGTAATAGAAATAAAAAAACAAGCAGTTCCTCTTAAGAGAAATGATAAATCTATTAGTAGTATGGATATTAAAAAGGTTGCACAAATCAAAAATAATAATAAACACTTTATGAAAAGTATACCAAATTATATATTTAAAAAAGATATAGAGGAAGACATTGAAAGGAAAAACATAAATTTAGAAAATAGAACATACAATAGTAATAATATAAAACATCAAATTCATAATATGAATTCACCATATATTAATGATTATATGAAAAGATTTAGTTCAATAAATAATGGAGTACTTAGACAAGACTTATATCCTATATCACAAAAGAATAACAATAATACTAATATGATACAAAATGAAAGATTCAATTATGTATTACCTAGTTTAAATAAAAATTTTAGTAATAATAATATAAATTATATGAATAACGTAGATAAATGTATCAGTGCAAGTTATGAACAAATTCCATTAAATAATATGACCATTAATAATGAATTCCATAAAATGAGCAATAATAATGTTAATATTAATAAAAATAATGAAATTAGAAGAAGCATGCTACCTTTTCAACAAAATATATATGATAATCAACATTATTATTATTATAACAATCCACATATTCAATCAAATAATAATATTAATAACATGCACGAAATCAAAGCTAATAATTATTTAAGAAATAATGAACAAATATACAAAAATTTAATGATGAAAAATGCAAATCCAAAATATTATAATACTGCGTATCAATATAATAGTCTTTTACAAAATGAAAACAAATTACCATATATCTCTTCAAGTTCTAAAAGAATTACAGATCAAATACATATACATAAAAATATTTGCGATAATTTAACATCAGGAAATCACTACAATAATAAAAAGGAAGTACCTATACCATTTGATACCAAAGCTTTAATTTTTAATCAAAATAAAAAGGAATTGTTTGAAAGCTCCACTAATGAAAATATAGTAGAAACGTCTCAAAAAGTGACAAGTACTTCGTCAAAAGAAAATATGGAGCTACCAAGTGGACAAAATGTAAATAGGGAAAATACAATATTAGAGCATGGTAATGAAATCAATGTAAATAGAGAAGATACAATAACAGAAAAGAGGAATGAAGTGAATGTAAATAGAGAAGATACAATAATAGAAAATGGAAATGACAAAAGTGTTAACACAAATAATAATATAAGATATAAAGATGATAGTAAGGTTATATATAGAAATAATATGAGAAAAGCTACTCCATTTGAAGGAAAAAGATATAGTATTAGTTATAATAGAATGATGACCCCTAATATTTATACAGGATTTAAGAGAAATATTAATAACATAAATAATAAAAATAATTTCTTATTAAGTAATAATGTTTCTAAATGTTCTAATAGATATGTTAGTTCTAAAAGTGATGTACATTCATTAAAAACATCAAACAAAAGATTAATTAATGAAAATGTGAAACCATTAAAATTTGAAAAGGATTCATTATTTACATTAAATTTTGAAAAAAATGATACACAAGATAATGAAAATACAAAAAATGAAATCAATAAAAAATCAACATATACTAGATTCACTGAAATATTTACTGACAAATTAAAAAATTTTACACTAGGAAATCGTAAATCTTTTAGATCCTCTACGGTTCATGAAACAGTTTCTTCATGTAAAAATATACATGATGATGAAAAGGAAAAAAATTATATAGATGATCAAACGTTTAATACAAAGAATGATGAGAAAGAAGCAGGAAAAGAAGAGGGAAATTATAAAAATGATCAAAATCTGGATCAGTTAAATGAAAAAAAAAAACAAGGGATAGAAAAACAAATTGAAGAACAAACAAACGAAGAACAAAAGAACAATAAAGAGGATGATAATTTAATAAAAAGTAGCAATCTAAAAACATTTATTGATCATTTGAATTTCTTTCAAAGCAAATGTAAAGCTAACAAAAGTTCCATAGCAAATATTCGTGAAAAAAAACAAATCCACGAATATATTAATCGAAAAAATGGAAATGATGAAAAGTATGATAATAAAAAAATGGGAGAAAACATTATGAAATTAAATGAATGTAATAATGAGAGTGTAAACGTAAATACTGAAAAAGAAAATAATAATAATAATAATATGAATAATTATTACCTTTCTACTTTAAAAAAGAATGCAGAAAAAATTAATAAAACAAATGGTATATTTAATAATGTAAGGAATGGAATCAGTACCCCTATAAATAGTAAAAGGGAAAATGATATAAAGAATGGTAACAATTACATTAATGTTAGTAACAATCAAAATAATGTTAATGTCGTACATAGTCCTAATGATCAAATGAAGCGAGCAAATTATATGATAAACAGTAACAAGACTATAAGTTTTGATAGCGAATTTTCTAAAAATTTATGGAATAGTAACAATAATACGTTAAACGCATATAATATGAATGTTCAAAATTTTAATATTAATAATAAGAAGAATTCAAATGTACATGTATTAAATAATACAGGTCAAGCTTCATTTAATGATCAAAATATAAATTCTCAATTTGGTACTTTGAATAACAAAATGGGCGAGTTTTTTTTCCCATTTCAAAAAAGACATAGTACCTTACATAGCCGTTCTTCAATAAAAAATGCTTTAGATAATGATAAGAAAAAAATAGCTAATCTGAGAATAAAAGAGAATGATATAATTATGTGTGATATTAATAGAAATAAAAATTCTTTTTCAAATGAAAAAAAAAATATTTTTATTAATGAAAAAGTAAGTTCCATGTCACAAGATAATAAGGAATTCCATCACAATGTTTGTAATAGTAAAAGTATTAGTAATAATAACAATACTAATAAATATATGAATGAATATAATAATATGAAAAGGAACACTTTTTTTACAAACCCTTTTACGGAAGGAGAACAAGTACAAAATAATAACAGAAATGTTGATATAAATAATAAAGAATATTTAAATAAAACCAAATTAGCTAGCTGTGGAAATTATTCATCCTTTAAGGAAAAAATAACTTCGATACATAAAAATATTGTGCCCACAAAAAATTTCTATTTATTTAATTCACAAGACAAGAGTAATCATAACTGCATTTTAAAAACATGTTCTTTACATAAAAATAATGTAACTGAAGATGAATATGAAAATAAGATAAACAATGAAAAAGGAGAAAATTTGATGAAGGATACAAAAAATTTATATCATGATAATGAAAATAATCATATATCTAGCACATTTGTAAATTCATACAAACAACAGAGTTCTTCTAATAACATGAAAGTTATGCAATGTGAAGATGAAAATAATTTATCTATAGAACAAATTATGAAAATACCTGGAGTAAAATTGGGAAGAAATTATATTCAAGACATGGATATATGCTCTGATTGGTTAAAATTTAATGATTATGATAAAAAGGTAATTGAAGAATCTTTAAAAAATAGTTTAGCTGATAAAAATTATCAAAACTTTCTTGATACTACACAATTCACAAATACCTTTTTTTCAAATATGTGATGAAATTATAAAAAGTTAATAAAATAGATAATAAAATTTTTTTTTTTTTTTTTTTTTTTTTTTTTACATGGCTTGATATGTATAAATATATATTAATTGAATGTCAAAGTATTTTGATATATAAAAATATAATTTATATTTGTATTTTTCATATATAATATTTTAGTTCTCAATATATGTTATAAATAAAAAGTATTTTTATATGATACAAAAATAAAAATATATATATATATATATATATTTATATTATTACCGTTTTGTTTTATTTATGTTATTATACATTCATATTAAAATAGTGTTTATTCTTTGTTATCCTTTTTTTTTTTTTAAACATTATAACTTAAATTATTTATAAACATAATTTATAATTTCTTATAAAATTGAAAAATTTATATACATATATATAACTATATAGATAGTTAGTAAGAAGAAAAAAATATTTTTATAAATTACAATATTTCAACTTATTAAAAATATTTTGTATAAATACGTTTGATTCTTAATATATTAATGAATTTAATTTTTTTTTATGATAACAAAAGTAGAATATAAATCGTCTTTAAAATAAAAGACTCTGGAATGGATGAAAAAATAGAATTATTAATAAATATAATAAAAAAATGGACGAATAAGTAACTTAAAAAAACAAAATTATATATATATATATATATATGTATATATTTATATTATGTGTATGTTATTCTATTGATCTTTTTATTTACAAATAAGGTATGCATATAAAATATATGTTAAAGGAAAGAATGAGGAGAAACAAGAGCACTAGTAAGTATGAATTTTACATATATTTTGTAAAAAGAACAACGCAGGAACATAATATTTTTCGATAACTTCATTATATATATATATATATATATATATATATTTTTGTTTTTTCTTTTTTATTACAATAATTAACATATAGTTATAATGTTACTTTTTTTAATCAAAAAGAAAAGGAATCTATTTCAAAGTGTACAATAAATACATACTTTGTCATAACAGAGATAAATTTAATAGACATAAAAAATTTTTGTACTTCTATTCAAAATGAGAACAAATATTATGTTACTTTTAATTTCGAAAATGAAAGCTTAATGAGAACTACAGATATGAACTTGGACTATGAAGCTTGGATAGATAAGTAATATTTTTTGTATTGTAATAATAAAATATACCTGTGTCATAAATATAATAACAAAAAGAAAAAAATAAAAAGAGATATGTAAAATGGAATATTTAGAGTTATAAAATTATACATATTTTAATTACAAAAGACGAAATAATATATTCATTATAATATATATATATATATATTTACCTATTAGATTAATTAAAGATAAAGAGAAATTAAGGAACAATATAGATCTATCATCAGAGTTATTAAAAAATAATAATAAATAACTATTTTATATGAATATAAATATAAATATATATATATATATATATATATAATGTGTTCATTTTGATGTCATTAATCATGACGTTCTATATAGATTTATGAAATCAAGATTTATTAAACCTCTTGATGAAAATAGTGTTGGTTCGATTTTAGATAAAATAAAAGAGGAACGAGAAAACACTGAAAAAAAAGAGAAAGAGGAGGAAGAAGAAAAGAAACAAAATGCTTTAAAAAAGAAAAACCTAAAATACTCAAAGAAGGCAAACATATTAGAAAAGAAATCATCTTATGAAGACACATATGCAGTAGAAAAAATAAATTCACAAACAGATTTCAATATTAACAATGGAAATAATGAATTAAAAAATGGAAGCACAAAAAATGATGAGAATAATAAATTGAATGAAGCACGTTCATTTTTAAAAAATATTTTATATTTTTATTTTACAGATATAGATATAAAGAAAAAAGGTAAAGAAGAAAATATATATATATATATATATATTATAAAAAAATAAAGAGTTTCTATGTCCTTTAAGAAATATAAACATTTTACATATATGGAACAATCAATATGTATATTATATATATATATACTTTTTATATTGTTTTATCATTTTTCAAAGGAAAACTGAAATACAATAATTATATTGAAATATTAAAAATGGTAAATTACAAAATGTGTATCAGCTATAAACATATGCATAAAACTACTTCAATGGAATGTGAAGAAAATGATCAAGAAAATAAAAACGAAACGGAAGACAATGAAAAAAATGAAAAAACAGGAAATTTTCAATTTGAACATTTTAAAGGACCATTTCTTTTTGATTCAGATGAAGGCATATATTCAAGTACAGATCATAATTCAAGTGATGAATATTCATTTAATGATAATAAGGATATAAAGAAAAAACAAATATTAATTAAAGATGAAAAAAAATATCTTCTGAATTTATTTAGTATTAATAATAAAGAAATCAATTTAATTAAAGACATTAGTATATATAAAAATAACAATTTTAATGGAAGTAATATATTTTTTAATGAATATAATAAGGATTATATATATTCAGAATTATTTATATTTAATAATGACAACGAATATTATAAATATGTGTTTACTGATAATTATTATGATTTGTTATTATATATATCATATGCTGATGAAGATGATCGTGGATGTATATTTTATAATAATTTTATTAACAATTTAACACAATATTTATATGAGTTAAAAAAAAATAGAGAAGAACATTTCCATATATTTAATTTGAATGATTTATATTTATATAAACAATTATTATACACATGTTATGAAAATGAATTAAGTTTTATATATCAAACTTTTTTAGTTCAGTTTAAAAAATTCGATACAAGTGATAGTGGATATATACATAGAAATCATTTGAAATTTATTCTACAAGAAAATGATCACATAATATCAAGACAAGAGTATAAACTGTTAATGCATATTTTTGATTGTAATGATGATAATTATGTTTACTATAACAATTTTAAGGAAGTTATTCTAAGATTACGGTAGGGGGTAAAAGATTTATGTATTATATAAGATTATAAATATATACATATATATATATATATATATATATATTCATTATACAGATTTGAGGGAATAAAAAATAGCATATTTGAAAAAGATAAAAAGCTACTTCAAAAATATTTATGTGAACAACTAATAAAAAACAACTTGAAAAATAAAAAAAAAATACATATATTTGATTGTAAAAATGTTCTTGATTTTTGTGATAAATTATATCTAAACAAAAATGTGATTCATATAATATTGTCATCCCTCAATTTTGATGAAAATTTAGAATTAGATGTTACCTTATTTTTACAAGTATCTATTACTATTATTATGAATAGTATCAAATTAGAGAATATGCAAAAGATATACAATATCATAACAGACGAAAAAGAAAAAAAAAAAGAATTTCAAAACGGACAGTCGAATATTAATTTTAAAGGAAAAAAGGATAACAAAAAAATAGAAAAGGTAATAAAAAAATATACTAAGGATACAAGCAATTTTATATTTTAATGGAAAAAAAGAAGAAATTTTTTTTTTTTTTTCTACAATAGACTAATATTCCCGCTTTGGAATTAGTTGAGAGAACATTGACAAAGTTGTTTAAGGTATTGGATGAGAAAAACGAAGGTTAGAAATATTGAAATATAAAAAGAAAAAAGTTAATTGTGGAAATTTAATTAAGAAGAAATAAAAACATAATGATAATATATATATATATATATATATATATATGTATGTATGCGTAGCTGTTTAAAATTCGTATTATATATATAAAATTTTTTTCAACATTTAATTTTTTTCATATTTCAGATTATTTAAAAATAAACGATTTTATTGAAACTCTTTTAGAATTCAATAAAAAGAAAAAAATCATTGATATAAAAGCAATATGCAGATTAAATATAAATGAACTACAAGGATTCGTAGGAGAAATAAATGCTGGTCAACAGAAAAATACTTTTTTACATGAACAAATAAAAGATAGTACAAATTATGAACTATATAAAAAAAAAAAAATTCATTATGCATCTCACATACATAAATGGTGTTCTAAAACCTACCAAATAAGGTAACGTATTAATAATAATTTGCTTTTGTTAGCACACAGGTTATGTATATATATATATATATATTTATCTATATATATACCTATCTATATATATCTATATATATATATATATATATATATATATATATATAATATACATATATGTACGAATGAATAAAGTTCTATTATTTTATTTTTACTAACGTATTTTTTTAGGTCATGTGAATATTATAGCTATTTCCTGAATTATCCAAATGAGCTAATAGAACTAGACGTAAATATATATATATATATATATATGTATATATGTGTGTGTTTATTTATTTATGTACTACTGTATGATATTGTCTAATATTCAAATAATACTAATTTTTTTCAAAATTTTTTAATGTATGATTTTTTTTTTTCTTTTTTTTTTTCATGCTCATTATATGTTTATACACTGAATTTACAGGATGAAATAAACAAGAATTTATTGTTTTGTGAGGAGAAGAAAGATTAATCAAAAAAAATGGAGAATATCTTATTTAAGAACAAAAGAAAAGGGTGAATAGATAAATAAATAATTATATACATATATATATATATATAATAATTTTTATATTTTAGTATATATAAATTTTAGGGTTAATGGATATAAAAAAATACATATATTTTAATTGAAGAATAATAAAGAATAATTAATTAAAAAATATTAAAAAGAAGTAATAAAAAGAAATTATTACTAAATAATTTATATATATATATATATATATATATATATATATATATATATATATATATATGTATATTTTATTTTTTTTTAATTTTATTTTGTAAAATTTATTAACAACGAATCCGTAGGTAGCATAACCTTATTTTGACATTTTGATATAATATTTGAAACTTCTCTTGATAATTCAATTTTTTTTAATTCCATAAATGCAGGATTGTCTTTAACAGCAAGACCTATTAATTTGGCTACTTCAGCTTCTCCTTGTGCTTTAATAATTGTGGATTTTTTTTCTTGTTCTGCTTTAAGAACAACATATTTACTTCTTTCTGCTTCTTGTTGTGCAACTTGCTTAGCTTCAACAGCTTTTTCGTATTCATTACTAAAGCTTAAATGAGTAATAGATGCATCATCAAGAAGTATATTAAAATCTTTTGCTCTTTGTACTAATTGTTCACGTACTGATTTACTTACAACTTCTCTTTGAGTAATTAATTGAGAAGCATT
Organism: Plasmodium gaboni; assembly: GCF_001602025.1. Classification (NCBI taxonomy): domain Eukaryota; phylum Apicomplexa; class Aconoidasida; order Haemosporida; family Plasmodiidae; genus Plasmodium; species Plasmodium gaboni. The sequence goes on along the minus strand of NC_031490.1, from coordinate 506,955 downwards.
ATATTGTGCTACAACACTTTTTAAAACTTCATTAATAATTGATGGTAATACTTTTTCATCATATTCCTTTCCTAAGGTTCTATATATTTCTACTAATTTCTTTTCATTTGGTCTTGATAATACACGACATGTTATATTTACCATTTGTAAATCTCTTGAACCTGTTAATGACATTAATACTCTAGGTTTTGTTCTTACATCATATATTATAGATCTCTCAAAAAATGGTATTAAAAAGTGCGTACCTTCACCATATATTTTATTTGACAAGCCAAATATTCTATTATATTTTATGGCTCTCTTCCCTGCCTCTACATTATATAAACTATTTTTAAAAAACCAACTACCAAATGAAGTTACACCTATTATTGCTCCTATACTTGCACCTAATTTCCCTAATTTTCTAAACTGATGTATGTCAAAATTGGGAGGAGCATTCATATTAATATAAGGCTTAAAATGAATTTTCTAGATATTCCTTAATTAAAATTTAAAATTATACATGTATACATTAAATTATACACATATATAAAATATATATGTATATATATTATAAGTTAAAAAATAAAATATATGTATATATAGCATTCAACGTATAGATAACGTATAAAATTTTCTACTATAACATTACACAAATTTATCAGGTTTCTCAATTTTTCATATATATATATATATATATATAAATGTGGAAAATAAAAAAAAAAAAAAAAAAACGAAGAAGCAAAGAAAGGAAATTAATTAGGAGGAATTTAATTTATTTTAAATAATAATATTTAATGAATTAAAATAGAAAAATATGAAATTAATAAATGACAAATATAAATAAAAAAATAAATAAAAATAAAGCATTAATTACATTATCAACATCGTATAAATAAATTATAATAATATAAAAAAAGAACGTTATATATAATTATATATATACATATATATTTTAATATTTTATTTTGTTATTTTTATTATTTTATATTTATATATATATAAATTATATAACATACATATTTACATATTTTACACCTTTAAAAAATTAATAAAAAATAACGACATTTATTATTGTATATACGTATATTAATATAATACATATATATATATATATATATATATATATATATATAATATAAACTGCTCATGTAATCATATTTTTTTTCATGAAAAACATTTATAATTTGAGGAAATAAAAAGTTACAGATATATGTATGTTGAAATAATATATTCATTTTTAAATATTTTAATGAAATATATTGAAATTTTTTTTTATACATTCAAACATATATGTTTTATATGAAAATTTATACATATTAACTAAAAAAAAAAAACAAACAACATTTATATAAAATGTTAAATGTAATATATGATTATAGAAAAGGCTAAAATTATTTTTTCACATTTTATATAAAACTAAATTAAGAAAAAATATTATTCCATATATCTTTATTTACAATTATTCAAAAAATTTAAGAACTCCAAAATATATGAATAAAAGTTATATGTATTTATAATCTTATCAAACATATATTAATATATATATATATATATATATATATATATATATATATATATTTAATGACATTTAATATAAGGCCAATTAAATATGTAAATGAAAAAGTTTACAAGTAAATGAAATTATTATTTTATTTTTTTTTTTTCCCTATTCATGAGTATTAAGATATACCATTTTTTCTATAATATCGTAATTGGTGTTATTATAGTTCACATAATGATAAGGTTTATTATAAAATAGGACAACGTTCTATATATTTTATGAATAAAATACTATATATTAAGCATTATGTATAACATAAATATGTTTTATATTTATTACACTATTTTATTAGTTTTAAAGACTTTTACTTTGTCCCTTTTATATATAGATAAATGAAAAAAAAAAAAAAAAATGAATAATAACGTTAATTATTTTAAAAATTTTAAGGAATACTCCTTTTAAATTCATTAAAATTCTATGAACTTTAATATCCCCTTAATTAATTACTGTTTTTATAATACTTGAAGAATATGAATAATATATTTATATATATTTATATATAAGAAGTCAGGCCTAATTCAAAAGGTCATAGGCATATAAATATAGTATATTTTATTTATTAAATAACTAATATGAAATGTCTCTATCGAATTGTGCATTCTTAATTTATTCATATTATATTTTCCATATTGTTACTATATAAATATTTAAATTATTAATCATTTATTTTTTATTTCGTTTATTTTATCATAGGAAATTTAAATAGAAGAATAACAAGGGAATTTTTTTAGTTCATCTAAAAAAAAATTATATATATATAGATATAAACAATTAACATATTAAATACTAAAAAAGAAAATATACGTATATATTTTTATTATATAGTATAATTTATCAATTAAAAAGAATTTTTTTTCAAAGATATAAAAAAAAAAATAAAATACTTTAATTTTTATATAATTATATAGTAAGACATCAATTATGATATTTATATTTTTGTTCTTTTTGTAGAAAAATCTATAAAAATGTTTCTTAAAATTTTTAGATATATAATTAAGTATAAAATTAAAAAAGAAAAGAGTTTTTATATTTTGATAAATCTAAAATAAAATAATATATATTATATTCTTATATATTATGTGTATATCTTTTATAATATTGGGATTTATAGAAGGCTTATTCTATAATTTTTTATTTTTTTTTTTTTTTTCTACATACGATTCTCAATTTTAATATATACTTTTATACTCATTAAAAATATCTTTTAATAGTTATATATATATATGTATGTATATCTTTATATTTTTATATATGCAATTATTTTTATTATATAAAACATATGTGTATAGAAATTAATATGACGTAATTTATTATTAATATTTTTTTTTTTTTTTTTTTTTATTGACTACGGTGTTTTTTTTTTTATAAATGCTCCAATTTTTTTTTTTTTTTTTTCACGTAATATATTTTACTAATTTAATTTTTTTCTTGTTATAATATCTAAAAAAATAAAAAAATTAAAAGAAAGGAGAAAAGGACAGAAACATATTTCATTTTTACATAATATTTATTTAATATATCTATAAATTTTTTAAGTATAATTTTATAAAGTATATATTAATTGAAATTAGAAGAATATATATATATATATATATATATATATATATTTTTATAAACTTTATAAGTTTTTTATCTAAATGAATTTCTTCACGTGTGATATTAATTGTTTATGTATGATTTTTATTTCTACTATATTATTTATTTATTATATATATATATATTTTATTTATTAATGTAGATATTATTATGAATACATCAATATAGATGATGCATACATTATAAATATGAATATTTTTAAATTGTGAATGTTTAATAAATACATTATATAAGCTCTGTAATATAAATGTGTAAAAAAAAAAAAAAAAAAAAATTAAATAAATAAATAATTAAATTAAATGTTATTATATTATATAAAATTTAATGTATATATATTTATAACATTTAAGTATATGTTATGTTATTATTTATTTTTTTCTTTTGAATAAAGTTATTCATATATTGATATGTTTGTATATATTTTTATTTGTGTTTTTTTTATATGTTAATTCTTTTATTTATTATTTGCTTTTCTTTTTATGTGTGTGTTTTTGTATTATATGTTTTTAATTATATTTTATTTTTAATTAGTACCCTTAAAACATTGCATATATAAAATATGAAGCTTTTACTTATGTTATATCCTTTATATATAAAAATGACCCATATAAGTATATATAAATATCTTTATATATATTATACATATATATATATATAATATATATAATTTATAACACATATTATTTTTATGATAAACATAAAAATATTTTGGCAAACATAAAAATTGCATAAGACATTTTTCATATGCATTGTTATTTTATTTATATCGAATTTTTATTTATAACATGTATATATATAAATTTACATCATTTTGAACCATTTAAATTAAAAAAGAAAAAGACAATAGGAGAAAATTATATATAAAATATGAATTATTTAAAAATGATTAATATATATATATATATATTATCCAAAGTATTTATAAAATGTATGAATCATATGAGGTTGTCGAATTTGTGTTTTGTCATTGATATTTTATATATATAAATATATATATTTATAAAGATGAATCTTTTATAACAAAAAATTATTTTTGATGTTTTAATTTATTTTATTTTATATATATTTTTTTAATATATATTTAATTAATGATTGTTTTTTTTTTTTTTTCTATTTGTTAAAATTCATACATATAAGCACTTTATTAATATTTACATGGACATTTCATTTTATATATTGTAAATGTAGAAGTTAAAATTATTAAACATTTAAAAAATATATGCGTATTTCTATATTAATATGTAGATTTTTAAATCTTTTTATTAGAACCATGATTTTAATATTGACTTTTCATTTATATTGATTTCTTTTTTACTGTGTATTTATGTATGTATTTCAATAAACAACAATCATGTTAACAACAAAGAATATATATATATATATATATATATATATATTTTAACTATTTATTTATAATGGAAAGTGTATTAAAAATGCATATTACCATTTATGTATTTATAAATACATAAATGTCATAATAATAAAATAAACATGAATATATATATATATATATATATATATATATATAATTATGTATTTACTCTTTTTTTTTTTTTTTCTTTTTAATATTTTTGTATATTTTGTAGAAATATGGAAATAATGTAATTTTTATTTCACCTTATGAAATATATTAACGTATTCTAAGAATACATATATTATTACGTAAAACATACCTTATTAATTTTTATTTTTATTTAATACATTATTTTTGTTTGTTTTGTTTAATCTATTTCTTATTTGTTTAAATAAATAAAAAAATAAATATATTTATTAAAACATATATTTTTTTATTATTTTGTTAATACATTTTTTTTTTTAATTTAATCATAATATAAAATAAAAAAAAGAAGAAAAATAAAAATTTTTTTTTCCTGTTTTTTTGCTGTTTTTATTCATTTATATTTTTTTTTATAAAGAAATACAAATAAATAAAAAATATAATATAATATAATATAATATATATATTTTTAATAAATGAATTTTTTTATTGTAAATATAAAAATTTTAAATAATTAATGATAATATTAATTAAATAATATGGATTTATATATAAAATATTATAATATATATTTAAATATAATACATAGTAGTAACAATTTTGTTATATTGTTTTTGAAATTAAAATTTATTTGCTCAAAGTGAACTTTTGTGTACTTGAAAAAAGGAAATTTTTTTTTTTAATATTATATATTCATTATATAATATATGTATAATTATATTATATATATTTATATATATATATTATATATATATATAATATAATATATATATTAATTATTCACTATAATTATAAGGAAATTTTTTTTTTTAATATTATATATTTATTATATAATATAATATATGTATAATTATATTATATATATTTATATATATTATATATATTATAATATATATATTAATTATTCACTATAATTATATTTATATATAATGAAATTAATTAAATTATAATTTATATAATATATATGTATATAAATTCCTATTTATAAATATTTATTCTTAATTTTTCTTTTTTTAAATTTTAATATGTATATTTTTTTTTCCTTTCATAAATTATTTATTCTCATTTTTTATCCATATTATTATTATATATATATACTATAAATTATATCATAATGCATATTTATACATATATAAATATAAATATTTTATAATATATATAATAGTATAAAAAAAAAATATAATATATATATATATATATACCTTTTAATAGTTTTATAAATATTATTTATATACAAATAATATATATATATATATATATATAATATTAATATGTAATATATACGTATACTTTCTTAATATATAATATTATATATAATATACTAAAAAAAAAAAAAAAAAAATCATATATGAAAAATTTCAGCCTGTTTTTCTTTAAATATTTTACATATTTATATATTATATATATTTATTTATATAAGAAAAAAGAGGTAACAAAATTTTAAATATTATTTTATAAATTATATTAAATAAATGTAAAAAAAAGAAAAAAAAAAATTTATGAAAAAATAAAGAAAAAATATAATATATCAATATTATATATATATATATATTAATGTAATATATATATAATAGTATATATATTATATATATATATTATATATATGTAATATTTTTAGAGGAAAATTATTTGATCATGATTATTTAGTATAATACAAAATATTATAATAATAATGAAAGGATATTTATTATATTTAATAAAAAAATAAATTTTATCTTATATATATATATAATAATTTAAAAAATAATAATAATGTTAAATACGTATTATATATACATATAATATATATATATATATATATATTTAAAATAATTGTTATATTATTTTTATAGACAATTATCCATTGTAAGAATTTTATATTTTGTTTACTTTTGTTGAAAAAATATTATATTCTTAAAAACATATATAAAAAGGAAAAGAATAATATATAATATATGTATGTAAGCGAATAAAAGTACATGTTTAAAAAAAAAAAAAAAAAATAAATTTTCATATAGGATAAAAAATTTTCATTTATTATATATATATATATTAATTTATATTTATATTATTATATATGTATCAATTTTTTTTTATAATTATATAATGAATATAAATAAATATGAGGAATTTTATCCAAGTATTTTAATGCACGAAAGACATTGTGATTTAAGTAGTGCCTATGTAGTGTATGAAAAAGAACAGTTAGAGATATTAGAGCAAGAGGTGTTTAAGGCTATAATTATTAGAGCTCTAATAATTGAAGAAGTAATAAAATATATAAAATACATATTATATAATTATGAACTTATAAAATATGATAACAATAAAAATAATAATATTTTTATAAGGTCATATGATAACACAGATGTACGAGAGAATCAGATAAAAGATATATACTGTCCTAAATTAGTAAATAATAATAACAATATAATATATGATAATAATTTAATAAAAGATGTACATCATAATAATTTTAAAAGTAAATTATACGTTATACAATTTAATAGTAATGAAAGTATACGAAGGAATTTTTTTAAAAATAAGCAAAAAAATACCATTAGTAATGATTATATAAGAATACACGGAAATGATATAATTGAAAATAAAAATGAAAAAATAAATAAATCTTTATGTAATGTAATATCCAATGAAAATAAAGAAACTATATTAAATAATAAAAATTTGAATACCATAATGTTATTAGAAGAAATAAAAAGAAAAGCTATTTTTTTTATTGATAAGTCTTCTTATGTTGTTATATATAAAAGCATTAATGATTATTATAATGTTTTGAAAAAAAATCTTATTGATATATCATTAAAATGTTGTAATAATAAATTTCAATTATATTCGAAAAATATTAACAGCTATAGTATAAAAGATTATGTTACTGGTTATATAAATAAAATGAAAGAATACGAAATGAAATATGAATTTTCAGATGACATAGTTGTAAAAATAAAGGATAAACAATATATTAATATCGATTTAATTTATAAAAATAATAATAATAAACCAATATCTAACATAAACAAATATAATAAAGTAAAGAATAACATATATGATATATTCTTAAATTTTGTGATAATTTTCTTTTATTTATATATCAAGAATAGCGATGATAAAAGAAAGGAAGATATATATAACAATTTTTATAATATTCTTAAGAATAATTCATATAATTTTGAAAAATTTTATGTATTCATATTATTGTGTAATAATTATATTGTTTCTATACGTAATGATAAATTGATAAATTTTGTACCACACAATGGAAGAAACAAAATTTCTAATGATATTAATAAAGAATTATATAATGATAATAGTATTGAGAAAAAAATGACAACAAGTACATGTGATTATTTAAAATTTAATATTAATAAAAAATCAGTACACAATAGAAATTATTGTTTTCAAAATTATATACATGGTGTAATTTTTAAGCCTTTTTATTATTTTATTGTAAAAGGGTGTAATAAGTATTATAAAATACAAAAATCTAAAAAATTTAAACATAACACTTATAGTAATAATAATAATAATAATAAATGGACTAATTATTTTAATTATTTACAATTATATTGTAAATGTAAAAAAATAAATAACAAATATAGAAAGATAAAAATTATAAGTGATAATATATTAAATAAAAAGAGAAATGACAAATTAAGTGGAACATATTATTTATATAAAAATAATAAGAAAATAAACAATTTTATTGTATATTATAAAAGATATATAAAGAGAGGTTATAATAATTCAGGTAATAATAAGAAAAATATGTTTTTTTTTAAAAATAATAATATTGTGTTATTAAATAAAATAATTTTATATATAATTGATAAAAATGGAAAGGATTTAATTAAAAAAGATAAATTGGATATTAAAGAGTGGCATAAGAATACAAAATTATATTGTAATAGTAATAATACGGAAGGTGGTGATGGTGGCTATAATAATCGTTCAAATAGTAATTATAGAAATAATAGTAATAACAATATTGGTAACTATAACAATAATGGTAGTAATTTCTTTGGAAATAATATGGGAGGTAATAATAATGACAATGATGGTAATGACAATAATGATGAAAATAATTATAAACCAAAAAATACCTGTAATGATGATGATAATGATAATGAAGGAGAAAATAAAAATAATAGTGGTAAATACAATAATTCGATAAATAAAAATGATAATAATAATAATAATAATAGTACGGATGATATATATGGGAATAATTTAGATAATGTAAACAATGTTATGATGAATCATTATGGTGATAAAATTTCAGTTAGTAATGAAAATGTATATGATAATAATAGTAATGTTATTCACAAAAAAATGATGGACAATAAATTAGAAGGAATAAATAAAAATGCATCTAATAATAATATGATTAATAATAAAGTTATGAATTCTGCAGGTGTTATATCATCAAATGGAGATATGAATTATAATTTAAATTATATGAATTATATGAACAATACAAATAATATGAATATGCCAGGATCAGGTGGAGGTTCAGGAGTAAATCGAATGACTACTGTTCCAATCAATCATGTAATGAATTTCCCAAACTCATATATGGGTGGCGCAAATATACCTGGTCAAGGTTCACAAAATATGCATTTTGATGGAATAGAAAATATGCATGATATGAAACAAACACCACAACAAATGAAGCATAAAACTAGTCAATTAAATTCTTCAACTAATCAAGGTGATATTAATAACAATGCTAAACAAGTAGGAGGATTACCTTCTAATTTTATGCAGAATCAAATGCATCAACAATACCAATATCAACAGCAAGTACATATGCAACAATTAGTACAACAACAAAATGTGCATGGGTATAATAATATGATGCAATCGAATAATCAACAAAAATTTCCAAATCAACCAGGGACACACAAACAATCTAATGCATCTATATTAAAAATGCCACCTTTTTCATCAATGAATTCAGGAGATCAAAGAAGCAGTTATTCAATTGCACAAAAGTTACCAAGGCATGTAATGGATACAAATAATAATGTTCCCAGTATCAATAATAATAACAGTAGTAATAATAATAACAATAATAATCCAAGACATTCTAGTTCAAATATGCCATCGTTAAATAACCCTAACCAATTTAATTCCGTTTCAATGAAGTTCCCATATAAAGGTAGTTCACCTCAACCATTGACTTCAATAAATAATAATAATAATAATAATCCAAATCAACCAAATCACATGCCAAATATATCTTCTCAACAAAATATGCAAAATGTAAATAATAATAATAATAATAATAATAATCCATCAGTAGTTCAGCAAATGAATGTTAATCATCCCATTATGCAACATAATATGATGCAACAGAATCAAAATAATATGCATAATTTAGGTGGGAACAAACCAAATGAATCTCAGCCAATGTATCCATTAGGTGCATCTTCAAGCCAACAAGGAAATATACAAAACTTAGCGTCACCAAATAAACAAAAAATGCAACAATTATTTCAACAAGGTGGACAACAAATCATTGCACCAAATCAAAAAGGTATAAATACCGCAAGTATTTCCGGTTCTATTAGTAGACAAACGAATCAAGGAACAGGACAAATTCCTATAAGTCATCAAAATATTCAACAATTTTATCATAATAATTCTGGACAAATGTTTCAACAACAACCCCCTTTTTTACAAAGGGTTTCTACTACCCCACAACATGTTCCACAACAACAAGTACCCTATGAATGGATGAATAATCCGTATATGCATCATCAGTACATGCTTCAACAATGTCAGTTAACACCTCAACAATTGTTTATGCATCAACAAAAACAACAAAATAATATGTTACATCATCAACAACAGCAACAACAACAATTACAACACCAACAAATACAACAACAACAATTACATCAGCAACAGATACAGCATCAACAGATACAACAGCAACAGATGCAACACCAACAGATGCAACACCAACAATTACAACAACAACAGATACAACACCAACAATTACAGCAACAACAGATACAACAAGGAAATATACCTCCATTGTCAGCGCGTCAATCGAAACAAGGAATATTACAAATGCAATCACAAAATAATATTTCTCATTTACCTCCAAACTTGGAACAACATTTTCAACAACAAAATATATCTGAATTACAGCAGCATCAACAGCAAATTCAGAATATATCTGCACAACATTCAAGCATTTCCACCTTTAAACCTAATGCTCAGCAAGTAATGTACCCAGGAGAAATGTTTAAGGATAGTAATATATTACAGGGTGAACATAATTTGGAAATCATGGATGGTGTAAATGAAAGGCAACGAACGAATGATACTTTAAAGGGAGGAAATATAGTAGAAGTGAGTAATGTATCAATGGAAGCTATAACAGAAGAAGATATTTTTGATAGTAATTACCATTGTGATATATGTAATAAAGATATAACGCATACGATTCGTATTAGATGTGCTGAATGTGTAGATTTTGATTTGTGTGTAAATTGCTTTAGTACAGGGAAAGAAATGAAATCAGATAAATGTGAACATTACAATTATCATAATTATATACCTATACCTAAATATGATTTTCCATTATATAAATTAAATTGGAGTGCTGAAGAAGAATTGTTGTTATTAGATGGAATAAGTAAATTTGGTTTTGGTAACTGGGAACAAGTTGCTGATTTAGTTAATTCTGTTGCAAATATTACTAAAACTGATAGGGAATGTGAAAGTCATTATTACAACTATTATTTAAAATCTAATTGTGCACCTTTACCTGATAATAAAAGATTATTAATAAAACCAGATGGGAATCCATATGAAATAGAGCATGTCGTAGAAAAGGATATTAATGACAATGATGATTATACATTGCCCAAATCCAAAAAGAATAATAGGACACAAATTATTGGATACTGGCCATTAAGAGGTGATTTTGATATTGAATATGATAATGATGCTGAATTGTTATTAGCAGATATGGAGTTTAAAGAATCTGATTTACCTCAACAGAAAGAATTGAAATTACAAGTTTTAGAAATATATAATTCCAAATTAGATGAAAGAATTTATAGAAAGAGAACAGTTATCGAAAGAGGTTTATTAGATTCTAAAGCACAAATGCAAAAAGAAAAGAAAAGAACTAAAGAAGAAAAAGAATTATATGCTGCACTCAAACCATTATCACGATTCCATTCACCACAACACCATGAATATTTTATACAACTATTACTAGAAGAACAAAAGCTACGTCAAAGATTAACAAAATTACAGGAGTGGAAAGCATTAGGACTTCAAAATATAGAACAAGTACAAGAATATGAAATTGAAAAAAATAGAAGAGCTAAAGAAATGGTAAAACAAGAAAGTAATAGTACTACGGGTATTATTACTATGAATAATATAAGCAGTAGTAATAATAATAATACTGTTACAACTGAAAAATTAGGAAAATCACTAAAAACATCTAAAAAAGACTATAAAATAAAAAATAAAGAAGAAGAAACTGATGAGAATAAGAAATTGAATATAGATACATTTGTAGCTCTTGATTTGTTAAATGAAAAGGAAGTGGAATTTTGTAAAAATATGAAACTTCCTATATTATTCTTCTTATTAATAAAAAGATTATTAATAATGGAAGTAAGCAATAGTAATTTGAATATGCTGAAAGATATTAATGAATTGAAATTAAAAGGATATAAAGTAGGTCAGCTATATGATTTCTTTTTAAGTTTTGATATAAATCAGAAAGACGAATTTTTGAACAGTGGAACCTTAAACACGTCTTACTTAAAAAAAAATGACGGAAAAAGGAAAAAATCGAAAAATAATTTTGACAACACAAATTCAAAGGAAATTGATGGTAAAGAAAAATTAGTCGTCGATGGTAAGGATGAAAAGAATGATAAAAACAGTAGCAATAATAATAATAATAATAATAATAATAATAACAACAATAATAACAATAATAATAATGCCAATGTTGATAATTATAATATCTATGTCGATAATAATAATAATAATAACAGTATTGATGATAATAATATTGGTAATTACTCATTGATGGCACTTCAAGGGGAAGTACATGATGAAAATGAAAAAAAAGGAAAATCAAAAAATGAAGATAAAAGTAAAACTTCTAATTTGACTAATAAAAATAGTAATAAAGGATATAATAAATTAAATAGTCCACCAAAAGACGATATGAATGATATTAAGGAAGATGCAAAGGACATAATTTTGACAGAATGTGTAAATGATAAGAATATGGAATCACTTTTTGTGGATAATAAATTGGAATCAGACAATAATGATCAGTTGAAGGAAAGCGAAGAAAAATGTGATGAATTAAATTTAACCGAAAAAGAATTAAATGAACATATTTTAAATCCTCTTGTTGATGAAAAAGATAAGAAAGTTAAAGACAAAAAAGGAAAAATTTGTGGAACAGTAAAAAGTATGGATAGCAATTTAATACAAAATGAAGTTGACATGAAAAGTAATGAAAGTTTATTTAATGAAAAGAAGAAAGGTTCCATAAAAAGAAAGAATAGTATTGTTAATAATGTATATGATAAAGAATGTGAAAATAATGAAAATATGAATATTTTAGAAAACGAAGTAAAAGACAACATAACAGTTGATGATATAGAAGAAAATAAGGAAATACCAAACGGTATAACCGAAACTTTTGAAAGTATAGACCATATTGAAGAAGAGAAAGATATGACAATGAAAGATATTAAAAATGACAATGATGATAATAATGATGATAACAAGGATAATATGAAAAATGATTGTGATAATGAAAAGGATGATGATGACTATGCTGTCCAAGAAGAAAACCTTGATGATGATAAAAAAAGAAAAAAAAAGAAAAAAGAAAAAAAGAGTGAATCTGCAGATGATAAAAGTGACGAATTGAGTAGTTTAAAAATAAATGAAAATGAATGTACTTCAAATGATATTGAAGAAGATATTAAAAGTATAAAGTCCTTAAGAAAAAAATCCTATGAAAAAATTAAGGGGGTTACAACAAACCAAAAAAATAATAGCAATAATAAAAAGAAAACAAATGATAGTTTTGATGAAATAGAAAACGAAACTACTGTTAGTGTAAACATTATCGATTCAAATAATAGGAAGTCAAAGAAAAAAACACCTGAAAAACTTGAGACAAATAATTATCAAGCTCATGTTGAACCTATGGAAAATAATGTAAAAAAAAAAATTACGAAAATGAGAAAATCTAGTGAATATAGTATAACTAGAAATGAATCAAAAATTAATAATAATTCAGATGTATATAATGATAATAGTTTTACAAAAGATGATTCGAACATAGATTTAGATGATAAAGCATCAAAAAATAAAAAATCAGTTTCTTCAACTTCGGCTGTTATTCTGAATAAAAATGAAAAAGGAAAACGTACCAAATTGACAAAAGAAAGGGCTACTATTGATATAACTTCCACTGTAGATACAAAAGAAAATGATAAAAAAATGAAAAGTTTTGAAGCAAATTTGAAGAAAAAGGCCAAAAAAAGAAAGGGATCAGTAAGCTTAATCTTAAACCCCAAAAAATCATTAAAATTATAAATATAAATATTCAATACATTTAAAGGAAGCCAATATATATATATATATATTTAGAAAACAACGAAATAATATGAATAAATAAATAATTATTATTTTTACTATCTATTGTGAATATTTTTATATATATTAATTTTTATAATTGTTATTGTTTCCTTAACATTTGTGAGTCTTTTTATATGTATATTTTAGTTTATACATGTATTCATATATGAATATATATATATATATATATATTTATTTATTTTGTAAATCTTTGTTTATTTATATTTTTACATTTTTCATTATCTTTCAATTTGAATATTTTATATATATATATATCATTTCCAAAGTTTCAATTAACATATTAGATCATTTAGAAATAACAATAATCAAAAAGAAATATACATATATATATATTATTTTTATTACAACTTTTTTTTTTATGTTATTTTTGTTGTATATATATATATATATATATATATATATATATAAAAGAACATTTCACAATTTTTTAAATGATGTTAATTTATATTTTGCAAATAGTTTAAAAAGTATATTTTTTTTTCTTATAAATTTTCTTTTTTGCTTTAACCTTTTTATTGTACTTTTATTATTTTAAAAACAAAATGATTAACGTTTTTAATATATATATATATATATATCAATTAAAAATGGATATGAATTTTTTAGTTCATATGAATCACAGAAAAAAAAAAAAAATATATAATATATATATATATATATAATTCATGATCAAAATTTTATAATAACATAAAAAAAATTATAATAAATATACAAACAAAAAGAAAAAAAAACATCTATAGATCGTATATATATGTATAGATTTTCATAATTTATTGAATATTATTTATCAGCACAATTGTTTTTATTTTATAACAACAGTTATCTTGTTTGCAGTTACATACACTATTCACAAATGTTTCTTTTTCATGTTGAAGAATGTTATTATTTTTTTTATTTGAAAAACAACAGAATTTTCTTATGTACATAAGTAAAAAATAGAAGAATCTATTAAATAAAAAATATATATCTTCTATGGATAAAATGTTTGAAATTTTTGTTTTTAAAACTTTTGAAAAATTATCATTTAATTCATTTTTAAAATTAAAAATATATCCTATATTTGATAATTTTTTTATACCTATAATGTGATATGTATGATAAAGACAATCATTCATTTTTATTAATTTTTTATCTCTATATGCAAATGAATAATTCATTTTATTAAGAATATTGAATAATATATTAAATTCTTTATTTAGGCAAATTTTTTCTTTTAAATCATTATATTCTTTCATCATTTTTATATTATATATATAATCAAAAAAATGCACACATGTGTTCTTAAAATAGGTATAATTATTATAATCATTATTAGAATTATATTTTAATATATCATAATTATATAACATTATTTTTATTTTTTTATTATTATTGTATTGTTTGTTATATTCTTGAATGGATAAATTGCATAATTTTCCATCTTCATTATAATTTGACACAGATTTATTATTTTTAGTCCCAGAACACGTAACAGTTGAATATTCAAGATCTTCAAGGGATTTTTTTGATATTCCTATAAAATCTTTTTGTTTCATTATCTTATCATTTTTTAAATCATTTTCTAATAATTCTTCAACATTTTTTATTATAATATTATTTTCTTTTAATATCATAGATATATTTTGCTTAGATAATTTGTTCTTTGTAAAATTTTGTATATAATATATTTGATCACATGTAAAAAAAAAGGTTTTTTGTAAAATATATTTTTCATTTATTATATCATTTTTGTTACTAATTTTTTTGGCTATTTTACTTTTAAAATATTGCTTAATATTTTCTTCTTCCATTTGGTTTTTATATTCTCCAATATCATGTTGGGAATTTTTTCGAATACAAAGTGAACTATGTAACTTGTTTGGACTAAAAAAATTTGAAGAATAACAGTTGTATAAAATATTTTTTATAACATTAAAAAAAATATATTGTACCACAATTTTTATATTATAATAACATATAATTTCCATATTGGTATCATTTATAGTGGACATGTTTATTTTTTTCAAAATGTGTAGATACGAAAAAAAATCGGAAGGCAATTTGTCATTTTTGATATTTCTATTATTTTGTTTATTTATATATTTTGAAAAATCATCACATTTTATATTTATAATACTTATTAAAAAGTTTTGTAAATCACACGAATCCAATGAATCTTTTAGATTATGATTAAGGTCTGAATTTATAGATTGGTTAATATTATTCTTTATATTCTTAGGAGAATAATTTAAAACATTATTTTTTATATTATCATTATTAATGTAATCATTCTTAATGAGAGAAACATTATGCTCATTATTATTATTATTATTATTATTATTATTATTACTTACTATGTTAGTTTTTTTATTTCCATGGTTCATATATTCTTCTATATGAATCTCCTCATTATAAACAACATTATTACAATTCTGGTGATAATTCATCATACTCTCATTTTGTAAATTGAACGTTTCATAATTATCATTATTAAATATTGAATTAATATTCACTATAGGTTTATTTTGTTCCTTATGTATAAGATTGTATGTTAACATTTTCGATAAATACTCATTAATATTATTTAAATCAATATTATATGAGTCATCAAAAGAATATTGCCCATATATAATTTTTTCCTCTTCTGATAAGTAATTTTTTACTATATTTTTTATGAACCTCTTTAAATTCATGTTATCATAATTCTCAGATAAGAGGTATTGAATATTTTTATAATTATCTTCAGATTGAAATATAAAATTATGATCTACTAAAATGTCTGATATACTAAGAAAATCGTTCTGGATATATAAAAATAATTTTGATATATATAATTGAATACGTTTAAATAAGAAAGAGAAATTATTTTTGTTATTAATAATGTTATTATTTAAAATAATATAAAATAGATACATTTGTAATAATATATAATTACTGCAAATAACACGCAAATAAAGAAATACATCTTTATAATTAGGATTCATAGGAAAACCTAAAAATTCATTAATAGTATTGTGAAAAAATATTAACATTTCTTTTTTCTTAGATATCATTATTTTTTGTACAACATCTAAAGAAATACAAATTAGATGATCTTTTATATTTATATTAAAAACATTAAAAGTTATAATAATAGAAGAACAAACGAAATATTGTAAATTTTTCCCACTACATCTACTTGATTTATCATATAAATTTGTATCCATATTGTCATTTTTATTCCATAAAAAAAAAAGAGAATATATCACACATGAATATAAGGATAACAAATTAACATTCTTTTCTAAATGTTGAATTAAAAGATTTTGTTCCATTTCTTTATGTGAATCTCTTTTTTTTTTGTTATCATTAACAGAACGTTTTGATGAAATGAATTCATTACATAGATTATTATTATTATTATTATTATCATCTTTAGGAGAAACATTTTCATTAATATTATTACTAGTATAACTATAGGATTTATTATTAACACTATTTGATTCCTTAATATTATTATAATTATTATTATTATTATTATCATTTATCATATAATAAACATTATCATTCATATATTCAATCATATTAATATTAGTATTATAAGTAGTACTACTTTTTATTACATTATCAAAAATATAATTCGGAATACAATCATTAAACCTTGTTTCATTTTTCAATTTATTATCTTCATCTTCAAATATAGATGAATAACCATCATCATTTGAATCTTCAAAAAAATTTATATCATCTAAAATTTCTTTATTATTGATATTTCCATTTTTATAATTTTCAAAAGTATTCACATGTATATTTGTATTATCATCATTATTATTAATTGTATTTTTATTATCATAATCATTTTCATTTATTTTATTTTTTTTTCTTCTTCTTTCAACATATTTTTCATTGACAAGAAGGGATTTATGTTTTTCTTCGTTATCTGTCTTGTTTGTATTTGAAAACATATTTGTTTTATATTTATTATTATCATCATCATTATTATAATTATTATAACTATCATTGTCATTATTTTTTCTTTTTAAATTTAATATGTCCATATTATCATCATTTGATTCATTATTAATAAAATCAAAAATATCATCAAAGATATTTACTCTTTTTTCAACTTTCATCCTTTCTTTATTATCTATATTATTCTGTATATTCTTCATTTTCATAATAATATTCTTAATGCATTTTTGCATAAAGGGTAATAAATCATTAGTTATGAAATTTTTTATTTCTAATTTATTACAAATAAGATATATAATTTTAGCAAGATGTTTACAATACACTTTTTTCTTATTGATATTTCTTTTAATCTGATATTTCAATTCTTGGATAGTCATAATATCATCATTCAAATTACAATATATAAAATTCAAGCATAAAATTAAAACCCATACTCTATTTTCTCCTCGAACTTTTATACCTTTAATATTCTTTATTTTTTCATAATTATTAATATAGTAATTAAAATGTTTTAAATCGTTAGCTACACATATTTTCTTTATAATTTCTACATATCTTTCTTTCTTATTATAAGACATACGATTTTTATTATTAAAATTATCAAATAATTCTTCTTCATCACTTGAACCTATACATTTATCTGAACCTTCTTTGATTAAACTTTTCCATTCATAGTTATTACATGAATTTTTTGCATCTTCATTATATATTTCAAATATATTGTTATTATTATACATTTTTTCTTCTTTTTCTAAATTTCCATATCTTCTAGGTTATTAAATTCTATGTTATCATACATTAAGATATTTTATCATCTATACTTTATATATAATACATTGAAAAAGTTAAATAAATATCATTATATATATATAATCATATATATTTTTATTTATTAATTCATATTTTACTTTTTTATAACAAAAAAAAATTTAACCATATTTATTTTATCATATCTTAATTATAAGATATAATTTATTATATAAAATTAAAGATATAAAAAAAAAAAAAAAAAAAAAAAAAAATTCCTTCCTTTAAAATATTAAAATATATATATATATTTATTTATTTATTTAATTTTGTTGTTATGTAAAAGGTTTTTATTACAAAAATTTTTTCATAAATATCTATTTATGGTTTTTTTTAATGAAATTTTTTAATTAACAAGTCAAAAAAAAAAAAAAATACTTATATATATAGATATTATTATGAATACCTTATAATACTTATATATATAAATATATATATAATATAATATGATTAATACAGATATTATAAAATACATAGTAGGAATTATATTCATCAATTTTATAATAACTGAATAATAGAATCATAAATATATAATAATATGAATAAACTATAAATATCAATTAGAAAAAAAAAATATATATATATATATATATATTATTATGTAGACTTCTCTTTTACAATAATAATACATATCAAAAAAAATTAAATAAAATAATATAAAAAAATATAAAATACATTAATGTATATATACTTAAAAAAATGGTTGAATTTTTCTTTTTTTTTTTTTTAACTTCAAAAAAAGGTCAATAAAGACATAGATATAATGAAAAATATATTATATATGTTTATATATATATATTTAAAAAATAATATAAATTTATTACATAAAATAATAGCAATATAAATATAGAATGTAAAACAAAATGATTGGAGAGATATTTATATAATAATCATAAATAAATGAAATGAAAAAAACAGTGACTAAATAATATAAATATTTTTAAAGAATATATATATATGTGTTAATTATTCTCAAAATGGATATATAAAAACATTATATATAAACATTTTTTTTTTTTTTTTTCATTTATTTCATGATATATATATATATATATATATATATATATATTTCATTTGAATCATATACCTTTAATTAAAATAATATATATCTTCACAAAAAATGGTCAAATTACATAAAAATGATAAAAAAAAAAAAAAATTGGAATACGAAAATAATGCTTATTTATAAATCATTGAAAGGTAATTGTGATATATCACATGGCAAAGGGTCATTAAAAAAATATCTGTGTTTCATAGCGTCTTCTGCACTGATACGTTCATGAGCATTTAATTTTAAAAATGACATTAACAAATCAATACAATCATCATCATCTATTTTAAAATATGTTTTAAAATCTTTTTTTGTAGCTTTTGTAAATTCTGTATATAGAGGAAGACAAAGAGCTTCTGGCCAATTATTTTCGTTAGGAGTACCTAAAAGGAAAAATATTTTTCCTAATTGATCAATTTCATTTTCTCCTGGGAACAGAGCTTTTTGTAATAATAGTTCAGCAAAAATACAACCAAAACTCCACATATCAATAGATGAATTATATTTATTACTTCCCAGTAATAATTCTGGTGCTCTGTACCATAATGTAACAACTTTGCTTGTAAGATTTAAAGTTTTTTTATATGTATCTCTGAATAGTTTATCTGAATACATATCATAACCATATTTTGTACATAAACCAAAATCAGCTAATTTGACTTCTCCTTTTTTATTTATAAATATATTTGCTGGTGATAAATCTCGATGCATAAAATAATATTTATGTAATACATTTAGACCATTTAAAATTTGTAAAAGTATACACTTCTTTTGACTATCTGTTAAAAAAATTTTCCGATTAATTATTTTAGCTAAATCATAGTCCATTATTTCCATTACTAAATTTATATAATCTTTTTCACAATATAAATCTAAAGCACTCATAATATTTTTATGTTTAATTTCCTTCATTATTTTAATTTCTCTTAATAAAACAAAATTTATACCACAATCATCAATATAATTACTTATCTTATTTAATTTCATCTTCTTTATTGCAACTTCTTTTTTTAAAATCGTATCATATGCCTTATAAACTTTACCATAAGAACCCTCACCTAAAAAATTAGGCTTGAATATATATCTTTCTGTTGAATTATTTTCCATCACAATATAAATATTTTTTTTTAATCAAATATATAAAACGAAATTAAAAAGAAAAAGCAATCTTTCACATTAATTTTGCTTCCAAAAGGATTACAACACTTATATAATACATTTACATATTTCTTTGTGGATATATTTTTACATTTATATATAGTTTTTTTTTTTTTTTTTTTTTCTATTTTTTTCGTTTTTAATTTATTATTTCTCAACTTATTAACATTGTGACGAAATGTATATATAATGACATTTTAATTTACATAATGTTATTATAAGTATTTCATGATAAATATTATAAATCAAAAAATATATATAATTTATTACATTATTTACAATAAATTTTGTATTAATATAAATATATATTATATGTATATTTATATTTATATTTATATTTCTTTTTAATAATTTTCCTTTTTATTTAAATACCCAAACTAATGTTAATAATAACAATATAACGTAACTTTTGGAGTATTTTACAGATATTTCAAAAATATCAAAAAATGTCAAATTATGTTTAATACCTTATTAAAAATTATCATTGAATCATAATATTATCAAGCATATAATAAAAATAAAATATATTATATATATATATATATATATATATATATATATATATATGTATAATTTATTTTTGTATGTATAACAAAAAAAGCCAATCAAAGTTAGTATTAAAAATAATATGTAAATATTATATGTATTATATATATTTATATTATATAATAATGGTAATTGTTACCTATATGAATATATTAATAATAATTTATATTATATAAAAATATGCCATATGAACGTTTACTTAAAAAATAAATATATATTTATATTTGCAACATGTTTTAATTTTTTAAAAATTGTTAAGTTCAAAAATTATAACATATATATTAATATATAATATATATATTATATAAAAATACGTGCTTAATATTTATGAAGAAAAAAAAAATTAAAGGAAAAAACAAAAATGTGCTGTTAAGCACATAATATTATTAAAATTTCTACAATATGAAAATAAAAATAATATATAATAATAATAATAAAAAAAATAAAATAAAAAGGGGAAAAAAATTATATAATTATTTTATATAATAAGATGCAATTTTTATTTGTTCATATAAAAATATAATTATTGAAATATAGATAATCTTTTATCATCATTGAGTTTTCCATTTAGTGAATTTTTTTCGTTTTTTAATTTCGTACTTGTTTCTTTAAAGTATCTTCTTTTTTTTTTGTTATTTTTTATTTTTATCATGTATCTTTTATAAGGTTGACACACATAACTGCAATCATAAATAATACCGATATTACCTTTTTTCTCACGTAATAAATTCCTGCATAAAATCAAGTGTTTGACCATTATTTCCATGGGGGAGTAGACGGGAACGTTTAAACATATATCTGTAAAATAAAAAAAGTAGAAATGTAATATATGGGTTAGTGCTAACAAGATAAGTGTATACAAACAGATACAAATATATATATATATATATATTTATTTATTTATTACTTAATATTCCTTCGTTTATAGAATTAAAAGTTAATAAATTTCTATTTCGAGAAAAGAACATACGAACTAATTTCTCTTTATATGGTTTATGATAAGCTATTAGAGAAGTAGTATCTAGAATACACTGTCTGACATTAAGTAAATTATATTTATTAAATAAAGATAATTTTTCTTTTATCCATAAGAGAGCTAAATACATATGATCCTTTTTAAATTTTAATTGTTGATTGTTTGATGATATTTTGTTTTTATATATATATTGATATATTTGATCAAAATTGATATCATTATATTCATAAAACTTTTCATTAAAATTTGAATCATTGCTATCAGAATCAGAAAATATGTCTTCATGTGAACTAGAAGATATATAATTTTGTTCTGTGTATGTATTTTTATAATTATTCCTTTTACATTTATTTTTATATGGATTATCGTCATTAAAAAATTCATATTGTTTCAATAACTTATTAAAATGGGATTTGTAATCTTCCTGCAAATTATTTGTTCTAGAAAAATTTTCGTCATAATTCGAACAAATATTTTGATATATAATTTGTTCCATTTTCTTTTCTTTTAAAAAATCTTCATTATGTAATTCATTTTTTTTATCTTTATTATAGGAATCTATGTTGTTTTCTCCTATATTTTCTTCTTTTATTATGTTATTTTCTTTATCGTTTGTTGTATGTATATTTAGTGTATTAGATGATACCATATCATTCATATCTCCTTTTGTGTTTTTTGAGTTATTGTTTAATATATTCATATTATTATTACCATTATTTACATTATTATTCATGTCATTTATATTATGTTTTTCACCATCATTTAATTTTTTATTATCATTTCCATATTCTTTTTTATCATTATTATGTTTCATTTTGTGATTTTTTTTATTTTTTTTATATTCTCCATTATATACTTTTTCTAGTTTTGATATTATTACATTATTTTTTTTATCAACAAATGATAATTCTTCATCACAGAATAAACTATCTGAAGAATTGTATTCGGTTTTTATATCATCATAAAAATGATTATCACTTAAAGTGTTATATGTTTTATAACTACTATCACTACATAAACTATCATTATATTTGTTTTTTCCTAGTTCACAATTATTACAAATTTCTCTATTTTTATTTTTATCACTTTCTCTTTTTCTTAATGATAAAGACTTTATATATTTTTTATTTGGTTTCAATATTTCTATTAATTGTTGTGTATATAACATGGCTATGTTAAATATAGCTTGTTCATTCGTAAACATTTCTGAATATTCCTCTTCTAATATATTCAATACATTTATAATATTTCCTTCCATAATATTATTTCTGATGATATATCTAGTTTCTAAAGAATCGATCATTTTATTTAACTTATCTTCAGATAAATATAAATTCATAAAATATTTAGTAATATATTCTTTGTCATTAGAATAACACTTACTTCCTTTCTTACATAATTTTTTTTTTTCATTTTTAAAAATACTAGATTTTTCTTTTAGAAGAACATGTATTTTCTTATTAATATCATTATCATTTTTTTTGGCATCTTTTTTAGCATTCATAAAACTACTTGTTAATACATTGAAATCATCTTTAGATGTTAGACTCCTTTTATTTCTTAATCTATTCAATAATATAGAACTTGAATCTTTTCTTATATTTATTATATTACTTAAACTATTTTTGCTTGATGCCCATAAGGCATTTTGTAAACTGACACCTGGATAATTATAATTACTAAAATTGTATTCTTTTAACATATTGGATGCACATTCCACAAGTTCATTTTTTGCAACGTCTCCTTTTAAGTCCTTTTCTCCTCTCCCATCTTTTGCATCTTTCAAATCTTTCTCATCTTTCGCATCTTTCAAATCTTTTGCATCTATCAAATCTTTGGCATCTTGCACATCTTTTATATCTTTCTCATCTTTCAAATCTTTTGCATCTTCCACACCTTTCACATTTTCCACACCTTTCATATCTTTTACACATTTTACATCATCTACGTCTTTTTTCTCTTTTTCTTCCTTATTAAAATTTTCCTTCTCCTCATTTATTTCCTTTTTATTTAACTTCTCCTCTTCCAAATGCTTTTCATTTCCATCTATAACATATTCCTTATGGTTATCCCCTTCTATTCCCATTGTTTTGTTATCATGACATTTTTCTTTTTCATTACCTGGAGGCATTACTATAGAAATTTTATCAGGTTCATTCAACATAACTGCATTATTAGTTTCAGTTTTTTCTTCGTCTACCTTTTTATTCTTATCGAATTTATCACAAACATTCAAATAATTTTTCAAAATAGAATTTAATATATTTTTTTCATTATTTTCGTGTTCACTATCTTTTTTCTTTTTATTTTCATTTTCTTCTGCTGTAACATCTAATTGTTCTGAAGTAACAGATTTGTATGGATTCTGTTCTGTTACATTTTTCATAGTATTATTTTTTATGTTAATGTTTATATCACTTTTGTTTTTTTTTTTTTCTTCTTTTTCGATTTTTACTTGATTACCTTCAGGACTTTTATTATTATTTTCCATTTCTTCTTTTTCATTTTCTTTTTTCATTTCTTTTTTGTTATTCTTATTATTTTTTTCCTCCTCATTTTTATTATTTGAAGAATTCTCTACTTTCTTTTGTGAATTATTGGATGTATTCCTTTTGTTTGGAAATATATTGCCATCCATTCCATTGTTATGATTCGTAGAACTTTCAGTACTATTATTGTCATCAATATATTTATTTTTTTCTAAATAATTCATAAAAGATTTGTACGTGTTAAAATAACCACATTTTATCAAATGAGATTTAATGATATCAGAAAATATATCTTTTTGTACATATATTGATTTAATTATTTTTCTTTCTTTTTCACTTTCTTCATATATCATATTATAAATATCAAAACAGAAATTGTTTAAATGAAATTTAATACGATCTCCTAATGTACTTAAACCAACAGTTGCATAATAATCATATTTAAAATTTATGGTACATGCCTTACCTAAATATTTTCCATTTTTTGTAAAGAATGCACTATTGTCAAAATAATTAATACCACATCCAATAATATCATATTTGGTATATCCATTACAATAATTTTCAATCTTTCCATCAATAATTTTTTTTCCATCATCATTTTTATAACCAAATGAATTATATTCAGAACCCGGATTCTTATTAATAGTATAATTTTTGTTTGTCATTCCAATAACTATTTTAGAAAAGTTGCTACAATTTAATACTTCCACTTCAAAATAATATATACTACAATCTCTTAAGGCACATTTATTAACTTGAACACATGCTATATCCGTATGCTTTCCCCAAGCAGTGTATGTAGCTGTTAATTTGTCCTTACTAACAGATATAAAATTTGAAACATTTAATGTATTAATACATATATTTTCCTTAAATAAATTCTTTAAATATATATAATTGTGTTTAAATTTCTTATTTTTTTTCTCCAGATATAAAATTTTCTTCTTATTGTAATAACTTTCTTCTTCTTTTTCATTTTCTTTTCTAATATCTTCATTTTCATTATCATCATAATAATCATCATATTTACATTTTCTCTTTCTCTTTCTTTTACTTTTTTTATTATTTCGTTTTTTCCTTCTCCTTTTTTTATTGCTATCTTTATGTGTGCTATCCTCATCACTATATTCATATGTGTCATCATCATCTTCTAGTTCTTCTTTTTCACATATATTGTCATCCGTTTCTCCCCTGGTATCTTCTTCTTCATCATCATCATCATCGTCATCATCATCATCATCATCATCATCATCATCATCATCATCATCATCATCGTCATCATCGTCTTCATCATCATCATTATCATCGTCATCATCATAGTCGTCATCATCATAGTCGTCATTATCATAGACATCATCATCATCATAATCGTCGTCTCCTTCATCATCTTCTTCCTTTCCTTCTTTCTGGTCATCCTTTTCATTTTCTTCATCATCTTCTTCCTCATCTTTCTCTTCATCTTCATCTTCATCTTGCTCTTCTTCATCATCCGAATCTGATTCTAAATCAAAATCAGACTCACTAATATTACCTTTTTTTTTTGTTTCCTTTTTATTCCTTTCATCACGATCATTGGTTTTGCTTTTTTTATTCTTCCTTTTGTTTGAATAACTTTGTGATTTTTTATTTCTATAAGATAAATTATTAGTTTTATCTGATGTACACATTCTTGCCTTACAAAACATATGGGAATGTTTTATAATGTTATATCTGTAATTAGTTTCATAATTTAATATTTTATAAATCCACAACAATGGTGGCATATAATTAAAATTATAACATGGTCTTTTTTCACCTTTTATATTTGTACATTTTTCTCCCTTCTTTCCTATAACTTTTTTAATATATGTGTCTTTATTACAATATTGTTTATATTTACTCATATTATGATACCTCTTATATAACATATCATTTTCATTATTGATATAATTTGCGTTAATTTTATTATTATTATCCTTATCATTTTGATCAGATATACTTATATTCTTCAATTTCCTACCTTTAATATAATGTTTATATGAATGTATTTTCTTTTCATTATTAGTATTATAACTTTTCAGTTCATAATTATATTTGACAGATGATATTATATTTTTTTTCTTTTGTTTTTTCCCTTGGTTAAGAATGGGTAATTTATTGATAGAATCTTTACCTTTCTCTATATCTTCATAATTAAATAAAAACATCTTTCTGTCTATTTCATTTATATTATAATACTCTAGTGATATTCGTTCATTCTTGTTTTTATTCTTCATATTGGCAAATGAAAAAAATTTATATTTTATCAATATAAGTATGGAATATATAGAAAAATGATATATACATAATAGTATAAAATTTACTAATGCCTTTATGTGGTTTAATATGATTAAGAAAAAATTATATATAATATATAACATAGGTGTACATGTTGCGTGTATGAGATCCTTTTCAAATTTTGTTAATTTCTGTGAATATTTCTTATGGTTTATAATATAATAAAATATATGAACAATCAATAATACGGGTGAAAGATGATATGTATTTGTATATTTAAAGGTAACATAAATGGTAGACTTTTTTGAATTACATATAAAATATAATGTTTTTAATAGTGCACTCCAATATAACAGTTTGTTCATGTATAGGGAAGAGAAATTTTGTTTATTCAATAAAGAAACAAAAGATTCATATAATTTTGAATTATTATTATTAAATATATTATTATGAATATGTTCTCCTTGTGATTTATATTTACATAGCAACATATTTGTTCCATGAAATGATAAAGCGTTGTATATAAAATCATTATGAGTTCTTATTGAAATATCATAATTTGTATTAAACGTTGAGGATGTTTTTTTATTCACAAAGAAAAGATGATTACTATTGCAGTTTTTGTAATTTGATGCATTTACAAAAAGAATAAATATATAATTATAATTTAGATAAATTATTAAATTCTTATAGGACTCATGTAATTTTGATATTCCTCTTTTTTTTTCCATACATACAATATAAAATGGTATTATTACATTTTCTGAGGTTAATTCATTTTGATTCAAATATTTTTTTATACATAAATGTATATGGATTATGAACAATTCAATAGTATTAAGATTAAGAATAGTAACATAATGAGAAATTATAATGAGAGAAATATATAATAATATATTATCTATTTTGTAAGTCATTTTATATGATTTTAGTTGGTTCACTCTATATGCTTTTATGGCAATTTTTTTATATTGTAAAAAATGTAAAAATAAATTATTTATTTTGTTAATATTATTTAATTCTCCTTTTCTATAAATATGAGTATTTATTATCAATATATATAATATGGACAAATATTTTTTTTCATCATTTATCTCATAATTATATTCATTATCAAAAAAAATAAAATTATTAAATGATATTAAATTTTGATATAATCTTTTAATAAGATTATTCAATTTCATTTCATCAAAATAATGATACATCAAAAATGATGTGTAATGAAACATACTTATGTATATATTTATATATTTATATACAAACATACAAAATTGTAAGTATAAAATATTCCAGTGTTCTAATATTAATAATAATAAGAATATAATTTTATAATAATAAATATATAATTCTATATTATTATCTACTATATGCTGATTTTTAAATAACATAATAAGTCGTTCATTTTTCATATTTTTATAGTTACATATTTTTTTATATATTACATTTTCTAATTGTTTGTAAAATATATATTTTTTGAAATTTTCATTGCCACATATAATAATACACCATTTGACATTTTCTTCATTATATCCTTTTTTCTTCATAATATTTATTATATTATTAAAATATTTATTAATTGTAAAAATATTTTTTCTTTTTAACAGAACAGAGATTTTTATATGGCCACCAGTATATAATAAAGAACATATATTATTATTAGGAATATATTTTAATCCTTCTTTTTTCATTTTGCAGTTGTATATATTTTGTTTTACCCTCATCATATATTTGTTGTATATAATTCTTTTTGTGTCTATTATTTGCCTTTCATCATATTTGTCATCATTGAGGTCCATTATACTATATGATGATATATGCATCACACGAAATATATGTAAAACAAAATTGTGATGATTTATAAAGTTAAAAAAAGAAAAGGGATATGAAAAAATATTATTTATTTTATTTATTTCAATTAATTCTTTTGGTTCATTCAATTTTCCTGTATCCATAATGTATACTTCAACATATTTTTCATTCATATATATTTTTTTTAAAAAAACACAACTATTCATTTTCAATACTTAAACTATAATGTTCACCAAAAAAAAAATAAAAATAAATAAATATAAAAATAATATAAATGAAATAAATAAAATAAATAAAATACTAATATTTTTTTTTTTTTTAATCACAGCTTAGCAATTACATATACATATATATATATATATATATATATATATATGATATCAAGAAAAAATTAAAAAATATATATATGACGAAAATAATATTATTTGTTCCCAACTTTAATATCTTATAAAAATGTTATATAATAAATTCAAAAAGTGGAAAAATTTTAAATATACACAATATAATATATATATATGTCCTATTATACTATTTAAAGGAAACACTGAAAAAAAATTTCCTATATATATATATATATATATAACATAAATAACTATAAGTATTATATATTATATCTACATATTATTTATTTTACTTTATATACATTATATATATTCTTATAACATATATATAATCAGCAATTTATTTTTTCTTAATTTTTGTTTTTTTCGTAAAATATATTTAATATCATTTATATCTAACAAAAATTCTTATATTAATCACTAATATAAATATTTTATATAACTATAAAAAGAAAAAAAAAAAAAAAAAAAAGAAGCATAAGTATAAGTATATTTGGATGTAATAAGCTATTCTTTGTCTTATCGTAATTTTACCATAATATATAAATATATATAATATATATATATATATATATATATATTATATGTGGAATTATTTATAAGTATCATATATATATATATATATATTTATATAACATATATAATAATGTAATAAAATATAAAAACTTGGTACGAAAAAAAAAAAAAAAAAAGGGAAAAGGAAGAAAAAAATACTTCAGAGTATATATATGTATAAAAAGTTATAAAACATATAAAAATACATACAAGTTTAAGAATATTTTAGTAATTAATACGTATTTACTATTTGAATTATAAAGAAAATATTAAATATTTTATTGGAAAATATAAATGAAGGTAAATATATTAATTAATTATATATATGAAGCAAATTTAAGAATATAATCATATATGCTGTAATATATAACACATAATATATATATATAATATATTGTAACATAGTTATAATGTTTATTATAATAGGAAAATAAAATTTTAAATATAAATTAAAAACAAATAGGAATACGAAAAAGAAAAAAATAAAATATATAATATATATTTATATATGTGAATATGTAATATATATTATATATTTTTGAAAGCGTATGATCTATATTAAAAAAAACTAATATATACATGTTATTTTAACTCAAAAAAAAAAAAAAAAAAAAAAAAAAAAACTTTGATTTTTAAATATATAAACTCAATATTTTTCAATATATTATTTTTTATAAGCCTAAGCATAAAACTAATCTTATTTATTTTTATATATACTAAACATCCACACAATAATATTTCATGTAATATGGAAAGGTTTAAATTATATATAAATTTATTCACATAATTTTTTTTCTGTACGTATATATATATATATATTAAAATAAACAAAGATATATATTATAAAAATTTATGAACTTAAATTCACACACTTGATATAATATATACATAAAACTGATAAAATCATACATACATGTAAATATAACACGTTTATACTTTTACGCGAATTATTTATATTAGAACAAAAAAAAAAAAAAAAGTTTTTAATAAAAAGCTTAAAGGGTGTAAAAAAAAAATTATTCTTCATTTGAATAATGTAAATATAAAAGGTGACATGTTATAAGTTATATATTTTATCATACTATTTTATGGTTTTTTTACTTTTTTTTTCTTTTTCATTAATTTTCTGCTTTATTTGTTTCATAATAAAAAAGAAAAAAGAAAAAAGAAAAAAGAAAAAAGAAAAAAAGAAATTCTTTTTTATTAATATAAGGTATTATAAATAAAGTTCAATTTTTAAAAAATATAAAAGTTAAGCACATAAGTATAATTGTTATAAGCATAATATATTACATTTAAAATATGAAAAGAAAAATGTTTAACAATTAAATATGCATTTAAATAATTTTAAAATCATATTAGGAGCAAAGGAAATGAAGGAAATAAAATTTTAAATATATTTAATATTATATATATATATATATATATATGTGCATAAAGAAAGAAAAAAAAAATACAAAGATAGTTATATTAAAAGATTATTTTACTTTTTCTTATATTTATAGTTCCTTGTGGTTATTTGTATTATTTTTCTTCTTCCAGTGAAAATATATAAAATGTTTATATCCCTTATATAAAATTAAAACAAAAAAAAAATTCACATAGATATATAATATATATATATGTGTTTATCATGTTCATTATTTTTTTTTTCTGTCTTATGTAATTCTTAAGAAGAATATTCAGATATCCCCATAGATTTTTTTCTTTTACTTTTCCTGGAATGTTCTTTTTTATATGGCATATTATATTTGTTTTTTTTTTTTGATGAATAATTATTTTTGTTTGAATTGGATGTTATATGAGATTCACTTAAATTATCAGGTATACTTGAGGGGCTTGTATTTGTTAGTGTACTCTCTATCGAGGTACCACTATATTTATTATGGTTACGTGTTTGTTTCTTCTTTTTGTTTTTATGATTCTCCTTATTGTACCTATTGGATTTAACCCCATTAAATGATACGTCCTTTTTTATATCACTCTGCATTGTATTATTTGAAGAAATACTGGAAACAGTTGTTAAAGAAGAGACGGAAGATGATGTACTTTTTTTTTTCTTCATATTTGTTCTCTTTGTTTTGAAATTTTCATATTTTCTTTGGAAATAATTTTTATTTTGTTTTCTATTATTATTACTTTTTTTTTTACTTTCCATCCAAGAAGAAAAGTTGGCAAATAATTTCATTGGAATAGATGCACATGATATAAAAAATTTAATGATAAATGGTAACAGAGGTATTAAGGATGGTGCAAGAAAAATTAATATGGCTATCGTTACAAATCTTCCAAGGTAATCTTTAATTAATTTCGTATAATATGAAACGCATGTATTCAAATTAAGTATATAACATAATAAATTCAAATAACAATCACATTTATCAGTTGGAGCCATAGATACTCCTGTTACATCAGAATCATATTTATTTATTTGAGCCTCACTTTCTACAGGTTGTACTACTATACCTGATTCTACTACATTTATAGTTTCTTTAGATGTTAAATTAAATGAAAGTTTTGAACATTCCCTCCCATCAGCATCTTTTAGTATTGCTGTACAATTACTTGTTATTTTTTTATTTATTAAAAATTTAATAATAAAATAAAAGGCATAATTTTTATTTGCATCAATATATGCATTTATTTTACTAATAGGACTAATATGTGTTGCTACTTGTTGAGTACTTTTATCAACACATAAAACATGACAAGAGAAGTTAGCTCCTATACTTTTATTATTATTCCAAGTATGTACAACAAGAATACATTCTTTAGAATTTGTTTGACTTGATGAACAATCTTTGGGTGTAGTAATATGAGTAATAGTTCCATATGATACAGGTCTGATTTCATGCACTTCTAATGCATTAGTTTCAAATTTAATTTCAACAGTATGATTTCCATTATATTTGTAATCAATAAAATGACTATGTGCAGCAGCGTTTTCATTATAAAATATTTTATTATCTATATCATTAATATCATAAGATTTATTATTATTACTATCTACCTTATCTTTTAAATAATTAGGTAATTTTGCAGATGTATAAACTTTTGTCTGTGGTTCAGACCCATATATATTTTTAATTTTATATTTCGAAGGTTTTTTATTCCCAACAGATGTTTTATGTATGTAATAATATTTAAACAAATTCTCAGATAAACAATATCCAGCTGAAGAACCACAAAAATTTCCATCAGAATTTCTCCATTTATTTAAGGATACACCTAATTTATTACATGTTTTACCACTTAAATCAAAAAGATATTTTGGTAACATCATTGCTTTTACTAAACACGGATGTATAATATTACATTCATGTTTATAATCACATCCTTTTAAAGCTGGATTATCTTCTTTCAAACCACAATTTCTCATAACATCAGTTTCTATTACATCTGCATCATCTAACGGTGAAGATGGAATAACCACATAATCATTTGATAAATTAATTAAAGTTCTTTTTCCATGTCTTTCGCCTCTTAAAAATAACCAAAGATCAAAATAATCATCTCTTATTTCAGACATTGAATCATTTATTTCATATTTCTTTTCTTTTGTTACTAAATCATGTTTATTCAGTGACATACCTGATACATCATCATATGTATATTCTTGTATTGTTATATCTATATATGTATTAAATATGGGAGGGTAATCAATTTCATAAACCGAAAAATAAAACAAATCCATTATAGCACAATGACGACTATACACTATAGCACTATCTGTAAATAACATATTAAAATAAGTGCACTTTAATTTTGCTCTTTTTATTGAATTGTCATTTTTAAAAAGATGATATGAAGGGCATATACACGATTCTCCTCTTGTATATTCATAATAATGAGGTGCAAAATCTCCTACAGTATCATTTGCATCTTCGACTTTAATAGCACTACAATTATGAGTAAAATCCTTTATTTGTTTTTCTGTATATTTTTCATATTTATGATTATTAAATATATCTACTACTTCTCTATACTTTAAAGGAATATCTTTCATATATTTTAGATAGTAAGATATTGTTACATAGTCTCTTCGAATAGTAACAAAATACCCTTTCCCTTCAGACCTTAAAACCTTTAACCTTAACACCTATTAAAAGTAGAATGGATAACAATACATATAAGTGATATAGTAACACAAATATATATATATATATATATATATATTATTCAATTATATGCTTATTTACGTGAAACTATTTCTACATTAACCTATATAACAATACTAACCGAATTATTAGAAACATCTAAATCTCCATAAACGACAGTACGACATGTGGAATCATCTGTAGATGATGTACATACTTTTTTTTTAGAATAAGAATATACAAATTGAATGAATGGATATTTTGTTCTTAGATAATTATTTAATTTATAATTACTAAAAAGAAAAGAAATAAGGAAAAAATAAAAAAGTATTCTCAATATAGAATTAACTTTTAAGTGTTTTGTCTTTTTCCTTTTGTTCATTTTTATTATTATAATTATATTATAAAAAAGAAAAAAATAATATTACATAATATTTTTCATTGCATATATATATTTCAATATGGTCATTACAAATGTTAATTTATTAGAAGGCTTCAATTTATAATATAATAGATACATATTTTGTGAACTTGAAAATATTAAAACAAAAAAAAAAAAAAAAAAAAATTATAATTTTAAAATTGATATGTGGACTACAACGTATGCATATATGTTAGTAATTTTATTTATCTTTTTGTTTTATTTAATTTTTTTTTTTTTTTTTCTCTGTCTAAAAGTAATGAGAAAAAATTTTAATTATTCTCCTTAAATTTTTATTCTTACATTATTTGAATTATATATATATATATATAATAAAATTGTTATAGTATAACATAGATGTGCAATTAAGTTTGTTTATTATAAATAATTAAAAGAAATATATGTAAGATATTCTTTTAATGTAATATATTCATCATTGTATATATATTTATACGTTTTATTTTAGTTAATGTATAATATATATATATATATATTTTTATTCTATTTATATATATATGACCTTAGAAGTTGTAGAAGGTGATAATAAAAAGGGATAATATATATATATATATATATATATATATATCTTAAAAACTTTTATTAAGTATAATATGAAAAATTTGATATATATAAAATATATTTTTGAAAAAAATTTATTAAGATTATAAAGTATATAATTCAAATTTATATATTTTTTTTTATTACTTTAATAAATTAATGAAAAAAAAAAAAATTTAAGTATTTATAAATGGTAAATTATAAAAAGTATGAATAAATAAAAGACAGTATATAAATATATATATATATATATATATTTATTTTTAAAAAAATTAAAATTCTATTATTTAAGAGAAAATAAAAAAATTTAGATCAAGTGTGTTTTTAAAAAATAAAAATATATGTACGTAAATATATATATATATATATACGTAACATTTTCACTGTGAATTTTGTTAATTTTATATACATATTATATATGTATTGCTATTGAAGATTGCTTTATATTTTGAATTTAAAAAAAAAAAAATATATGAATGAATAGAAATTATTTATGTTTATTTTATGATATCTATGAATTTTCAAATTCTATTGCATGTCCATTATTAACATAATTTTCAAGTGGTATATAATTAAAGAATATGTAATTGATTTTATTTTCTAAAGTAATGAATGCATTGACTGGTATGAATTTTCCTTTATAAGAAAAGAACTGTTGGTTGGCTTTAATATTTAATAACATTTCCATTATGCTTTGTAGGAAAGAAACATTGAATACATTAATTGTAGTAGTAAGTACAATATTAGCCATAGATGGATTATCATTATAAACAATTATTGTATATTCTTTATAATTTCCATTATATTGAGGAACATTTGAATTCGATTCCATAAAAAAATTATTTAGGTTTTCTGAAATTTTTTTGTATTCATAATGAATATATTTATCAATTGCACTTCTAGAATATTTGGTTATATGCTTATTTTGTTCAATTTTAAAATTATTTCCTTGAGGGTCTTTTTTTGATTTAGTATAGACTACAAATGCATAAGGTGTAATACTTGTATCATTTACCATTTTTTCTGTTAACATATCATCCATATAAATAAAAATAGTTTGGTATATATCTTTTTCATCTAATATAATATTGTTATAAGGTGTAGATCTTAAAATAATATCTTTTTTAGGATAAAAGAGATTAGATATAGATATGCCTGCTAATTCCTTTGCATATTTATTTTTATTTACAAATTGTTCATTTGACAACATCATATGATTTCTTATGAATGTATTTATACGTTCTGTATTTTCTAAGAATTTAGTTAAATTTTTATAATTTCTTTTTTTATCAGTTTCAAAGAGAGAACATAAATCTTCTACATACATTATCAATGATATTTTTTCTAATAAAAATACAAGATATTCTAAGTTTACTTTCACAGTATAAGTAACATTATCAGTAAAATATATAGTTACTGTATTTTTTTCATAACATATATCAAATGTGAGGGTTTTATTATATTGTATACTATTTAAATAGTTATTAATATAATTTATATTCTGGCAAAATAAATCTGTTTTCCATACATGAAGATTTTTAAAAAAGAAAATCAAATATTTTGCATTAATAGATCTTTTGCTTGGATTATATTCAGTGCATGGGTGTTGATCACCATTTGTTTGTTCATTAGGATTTTCTATACTGTCACCTGTAACTGTTGATTTGTTATTGTTCTCACTTATATCTTCTTCCTTATTATTATTATTATTATTATTATCATTTTGTTCGGTGCTAGAATTTTCACTTTCCTTATTACTATCCTTATTATTTTCAATTGTATTTGTTGTAGTTCCATTATTTATAGTAATATTTTCTATTAATAAGACATCATCAGTATTTTTATTTTCTTCAATATCATTATATAAAATATCTGATTTTATGTTAATTTGATCCTTCAATTTTTGTAAATTTTCCTTTTCTTCTTCATTAGTTTCATATACACTTGTATGATATTTTTTTTCATTATAAAATGCTTCATAATCTTGTGGTTTATTTAAAGGAGTCCATTCATTTTGTTCAGGTACTTCATTATCATTTGAGAATTTTTCACTTTCTCCATTAATTTTATTATTATAAATAGATTTCAAGCTTGGTAAATTAAAATAACTCAATTTATCGTATGTTTTTTTTCTGATATAACGTTTTCTTTCATTAT
Organism: Plasmodium gaboni; assembly: GCF_001602025.1. NCBI lineage: Eukaryota > Apicomplexa > Aconoidasida > Haemosporida > Plasmodiidae > Plasmodium > Plasmodium gaboni. The sequence continues at coordinate 469,501 of NC_031490.1, read as the reverse complement.
AGTTATTATTATCATCATTATTATAATAGTAATTATTATCTTTATATCTGTTGTAATTATCCCTATTTCTGTTATTGCTATCTTTGTGTCTATTATAGTTATCTCTATTTTTGTTATAATTATCTGTATATCTGCTATTGTTATCTTTATATTTATTATAATTGTCCTTATGTTTATTGTTATCCACATTGTTGTTATTATTGAATGTATTATCGTCACGTTCATTAGATATTTTATAAATATTTTTTGCTGAATATTCTAAATCATGATCATCCTTTCCTAAATTACTATATGTTGGGAAAAATTGATCTCCTACTCTATAAGAATTAATATAGAAAATTTTGGATTTTATTTCATCAATAATTATACTTTTTAAATCATTTACTTCATTTAATTTAACTGGAGAAGCATTATAATAAATATGAATAGTATTTATATCAGGATATTTAAGGTGTTCATAAAAATTATCATTTAAATTTGGCATATCTTTGGTTGGGAAATATCTATAATTATGATAATATGCTGTATCATGTACATTATTCATATTATATATTTTTTTTGGATCATCTATAGGTAGTTCTCCATTCATTTTAATATAATTAAATTTCTCTTGGAACATTATTAATTGATCTAAAAGATAAGATGCTGAAAAATTATTAATATAATCAAATTCATTTATTTTATGGAGATATCCTTTTAAATTCATTTTATATTGTTCAGAATATGTATAATTAACATCGGAATAAAATTTACAAGGGCAATTTAATGCTATGGTATTAGCATTTATATTTAAAAGATTAAGTATATTTTCGAAATCTTTTAAATTAAATAAATATTTCTTATCCGTCTTTATCAGCATACCATCCTTACTAAAATGGAAAACCATTTTATCATATAATATCATATCATAGTGTGATAATTCTAGCACATCGGTAATATTCATACAATAAGATGCACATACATTTTCTGTAAATTTTTGAATAAATATAACAGTTTGGAAAATATCAAATATTTTCATATCTTCCATTACATGTAACAAATCGCACATATTTCGATCTATAGATTTTTCTCTAAAATCAAAAAAGTTAAAAAATCCATTAATGCCACTTTGTCCAACATTTACATAAATAGTATTTGAAATTTTCTTTTTTGTCTTTTCATCTATTTCATCCATTTTTGTTTGTATTTTTTTATTTCTAATTTCTTTTTTTTTATGTATTGGTTTATCTTTATTATTTTGTTGTAATAATAATGCTTTATTATTTGATTTATTAAAATTATTTTCATCCTTCGATGAGACTGGAAGGTTAAAATTTTTTTCAACCATATATTTCATAAAATTTATAATAATAGACATTATAAGTGGTGCTGACATTTTATCGATCATAATATTTTCATTAATATTAGAATCTTTTAATATATGGTATATTTTCTCCAAAACTATGCTCATATTTCCATACTCATTATCTTCATTATTGTTGATGTTTTTTTCATTTTTCGAATCTTCATCATTTTCTTTATAACTATTAGTTAGTCTGAACATATAATATGGGTTGTAATAAGTATATGGAAAGATTAAAGATTCTTGGTTAGATGAAACAGGTGATGAATTGGATAATTTTACAGAATGGCTATTTTCATTATTTAATTCTGATTTTCCAGAATTTGATTCAGAATTATTTTCATTTTCATCACTGTTATTATTATTTTTATTTTGTGAAAATATTTTATTTACCTTATCTAATTGTTCAAATATAGCATTCAATATTTTTTTATAAGATTTTTCATAATTGATATATTTAGGATTAATTGCATTATTATTTTCATGGTTTCCGTTTTTTTCATTTTCTTCTTTTTGATCTTCTTTTGTAGTTATTACTTGAAAACCATCTTTATAATTGTGTGTATTTATATTGTCCATATTTGGATCAGCTATTTCCTCGTCGTATATATAATGTTCTTTAGTATGATAATTATTATGTTCGTAATAATGTGGTGTATTTGGTAAAGGGTTCGTTTTATAAGGGTTAATATAATTCACATAATTTGTATATAATTTGATAATAAAATCTCCAGTGGAATTATTATTTAAATGAATATTTTTGAATTTAATTAGATCATTTAAATTATCAGTTATATATTCTAAAGTTTTATTTGTATTTGTGTTTTGTTCATGTACTTTTTTTTTATCCATAATATCATGATCAAATTGTTGAATCATTAAATTACTATGAACGATTAAATTAATTAAAGAAAGACCCTTTTCATGATTTTTCTTAAAATATTCTTTCATTTCATCTTTATTTAAACTGTCTACATCTACATAGAATTCTTTGAAAACACCTGATATATGTAATATGCTTTTTTCTTCATCAGTAAATTTTACATGAATATTATAATAACTAAAAAATTCATCAATAAATTTGTCAAATTTTTTGGAATCCTTTGGATATAATTCAGAATTCTGAATATGTTCCAATGCATACTTTAGCTCTTCACTATTGTTATAATCCTTATTATCTACTAATGAATTTTTTAATAAAGCTAATAAAATAGCTTTCCTATTTTTCTCATTGCCGTTTGTATTATTAACATTTTCACCAGATACAAGAGATAGCCAGAACAAAATAGTAAACAAACAAAAATAAAATATTCGATTCATTATTAAATTTAATCGTATATTAAATTCTATATTATTTTATATAAATAATAGGACTGTAATAAATTCATGTACCTAAAAAAAAATTTATTCACTACAAAAAGAGACGGTGAACCATAAAAAAAAAAAAAATATATATATATATATATATATATATAGATATTTAATAAATATGTGTATATATATATTTATATGTGCGCCTAAAAAAAGACATCAAAATTATACATATATAATATTTTAATTATTAAAAAAAAGTAAATAAAAACGGTTTTAAAATTAATAACTAACAAATACAAATAAGAAATCAGAAGTATAAAAAAAAAAAAAAAAATAATAAATTAGGAAAAATCTATCAAACACCTATTTTTAATAACAAATTTCTATTAAAACAAAAAGAAAAGAAAAAAAAAAAAAAATTAAAATATATAACATAATAAAAATTAATAAAATATCTATATGTATATATGTGTGTATATATTTAATTCTATAAATTAACCTACAATATAGTTGCAAAAAAAAAAACATATACATGTATATGAAAATAGATAAATATATAATTAATATATAATATGTATAACACAAAAAAAAAATTTTTTTAAATATTTATTAATATTGACAATGGAAAACTATACAATACCTATGAATTATATATATATATATATTTTTATTATATAGTTTCTTTTTTATAATTATGAATTTTATATAATATTTAAAATTTTATATTTAGAATAAAATTTATTATATATATACTTATAAAAAAAATAATAAATGTTTATACTATAAATTTAATTATTCATAAGAAGAGATTAAATAAATAAAATTAATATGTGTCAATTTCTATATATATGTATTATTCATAAAATATAACTGAGATTCTCAATATATATTATAGACAAAAAAAAAAAAAAAAAAAAAATAAAAAAACAAAATATTACTTATGATTTATTTATATTTTTCCCTTTATTTTCACTTTTTTAGGAACTTACTATTTTTTATATTTGTATCTAATTCTTTATTTTTTATTGTTGGAAAAAATAAAATTTTAAAAAATTGTGTACAATTTTTTTTCTTACTATTTTTTTTTTTTTTCTTCATCTATTTTAATGTTGTGTAGAAGTGTGAAATTAGGAAGTTTTTGTTTTCATTTTTTCCAACGATGTTTATTTTAATATGTATATAAGAATGAAAAAAATTCAATAAATCGATCCGAGAAATAAATTAATTTTTTTCTTCATATGGTGTTTTTCACAAATGTACACAAATTAAAAAAAAAAAAAAAAAAAAAAAAAAAAAAGAAAAAAATGAAAAAATTATTCTATTTAAATTTTTTTTTTTTTTTTTTTTTTTAAAAAAAAATTTTTTATATTAAAAAAAAAAATTTTTTTTTTTTTTTTTTTTTAATTAAAAAAAATTTTAACTATTGAAAACAAAATTGTATTTTATTTTTTTTTTTTTTTTTAAAAAAAATTT
>NC_031490.1:463042-465072 GCF_001602025.1 Plasmodium gaboni | reverse complement strand
AAAAAAAAAAAAAAAAAAAAAAAAAAAAAAAAAAAGGAAAAACATGAAAAAATTATTCTATTTAAATTTTTTTTTTTTTTTTTTTTTTTAAAATAAAAGTTTTTAGTATAATAAAAGAAATGTCTTTATATTTCATTTTTATATTGAAAAGTACTTTAATCCATGTAACTCAAATTGTCTATTACTTTTATTTTTTATTTTACAAAGAATTGATTTAACTCCTAAAATAATTATAACTACTATTCGACATGAATAAATAAAATAATAATAAAAAAAAAATATTTAATAATAGTTTAAAGATGTATCTGGTACATAATATTATTTTTTATTTTTTTTCAATTAATAAACTTACATAAATTAAAAAAAATGTAGTTAATTTATATATAAATTTTATTGTATAAATAAATAAATATATATATATATATATATATATATATATTATGTATTAATGTTTAATCAAATAATGTGCGAAACTTTATATAATAAATAGGTCAAAAAAAAAAAGAAAAAATATATATATATATATATAATATTAATTGTAAATATGTAAATTTATACACTATGTAGATTAATTATTTACATATTTGACAAAAGGAACAAAGGAAAATATGAAACTCTATTTAATTTATATGTTGTCATAATATATAATAAAAAAAAACATAGACAAAAAAAAAAAAAAAGTATTAAAATAATTTTTTAAATTTCCTATTATATTTTTATATATTTTATATTAAAATTAATATTCTTTATTCATGCTATTCAACAGAATTTTTTTTTTTTTTTTTTAAATAGGTTATATATAAAAAAAATTATAAAGGTGTGTATATATGTTCGAACATAAATATGTTTGTTTAATTGCCTATATTTATTTTTCAACACTTAAAAAATAAAATAAAATGAAATAAAATAAAATATGTGGGTTTACTTTTAACGCTATATTTTTTTCTGTATATTAATAAAGGTACACATAAAAATGTATTTTAATTTTATTTAAAAAATTACTTCTCATATGTTATAACGTTCAAAATTTAATAATATATAAATATTATATATATATAATATATAGTATGTATATATAATGAGTTGCTCATTTTTTCTTATCATTTCCATAACTATTTCATAAATTATATGTAAAAACGTATTAAATATTTCCATTTTTTTTATAAGATATATCATTATAATATGTTACGTCAATATCATATCCAATTTATATTATATATACTTTTAAATAAATAAATAAATATATACATATATATATATATATATATATATATATATATATATATATATAATATGACAAGAATTTGTCTTGTAACTGGTGGAACAGGTTTGTTAGGAAGTAGTTTACGTGAAGTAATAAAAAATGAAAATAAGAATATTATAGAAAAAGGAAATGAAATAATTGTCAAGTCAAATGAAAATAAAAACATTATTACAAAATATATTTTCTTAAGTTCGGAAATGTGTAATTTGAAAGATTATGATAAAAGTAAACTTGTTTTTGAAAAATATAATTTTACTGACATAATACATTTCGCAGCACATGTAGGAGGTTTATATGCAAACAAAAATAACAACTTAGATTTTCTCATTAACAATTTAGAAATTAGTATGAATGTAATTAAACTCTGCCACGAATATTCAGTAAAAAGAAAAAGCCAAAATAAAAAAAAAAAAAAAAAAAATAATAAGTGAATATGTAAATATAAATATTTATGTATATATTTTTATTTATTTTAATTATATAGATTAGTAGAGGTATTTTTACACTATCTACTTGTATTTTCCCTGAAAATTGTTCTCTACCATTAACTGAAGAAAAAATTCATGATGGTAAATGTCACCAAAGTAACGAAGGATATAGTATATCAAAAAGAGTATTAGAAGTTTTGGTTAGATTTTACAGAGAAAAATATAACTATGAATGGATATGTATAATACCTACAAATATATACGGAAAATATGATAATTTTAATTTAGAAAATGCGCATGTTATACCATCAATCATACATAAAATGTATCTAGCTAAA
>NC_031490.1:451672-463032 GCF_001602025.1 Plasmodium gaboni | reverse complement strand
ATCATAATAATACAAATATAAATCTTTTGGGGGACGGCAGTGCGGTAAGACAATTTATTTACAACACAGATGTTAATAAAATATTATATTATATACTTAATCACTATTATTCAAAAAATTTAACAATTATAAAAGATAACATTTATAATATTATATTTTCCACTAATCTTCCATCAAATGGTATAATTAAAATATATATATATATATATTTTATATAATTAAATATAGCTATATAATATATATTTGTATGATCACAATATATATGCTTCTCTATTATTCTTATATTTAGAATTAAGCATAAAGGAACTAGCTAATAAAATTAAATATTATTTAAATTTTGATAATAAAATAATGGTAAATAAAATTCCATATATAATGCACCATATACAAATATATATATATATATATATATATATATTTATTTAATATGCTTTTAGTTTGATACAACAAAGGACAATGGAATTCATAAGAAGGTTTTAATATAATAACATTATATGAGAAATATTTTAATATATAAAATTTAAGAAAAAAAAAATATTTGTATATATTTTTTATAAAATCGTGTAATCCTATATTTCAATATTTTTCAGACTTCCAGTAATGACACATTAATGAAGTTGTTGGATAATTCATTTACATTTACTGAATTAGATAATGGTTTATTTTAAAAAATAAAAAAATGAACAACTTCTCATATAGATATTAGATCATACAAAATATAACAATAATATAAAAATAAATAAATAAAAATATATATATATATTTTCTATTTTTAAAATAATTTCAGGATTGAAAGAAACTATTGATTGGTTCATTGAAGAATACAAAAATGTAAGAAAATAAAATTTACGAGTTTTATTTTATAATAATTAAAATATTATATATAGAATATAATATATTAATAAAAAGCTATATATATTATTACTTTAATTATAAATAAATAAATATATATATATATATATATAATATAAACACAAAAACAGTAAATAGAGGCAAAAATATCAAAGGAATTGCATTACTGTAATACCAATTTTTAAAAGATAAAAAGTTATATAATATTATTGTAATGAAAATTTGTTCATTTTTTTTATTCTTCGTTTGAATCTTTTTAATTAATAAAAAACATCGAACACTAATTTATTTATAAGTACATTATATATTATATATTATATACATATATATATATATATATATATAACAGAAAATTTTTGTATAAGTGTTAATACGTGAATTGTTATATATATTATAAATATATATTATATATATAATACATTATTTATTTTTATTTATTTATATATTTTTTTTTTATTAAGTAAACATTTATAAGAAAATCATAAAATAAATACATAATAACGAAAATATATTTATAAAGTATATAATACTTATAATCAATATTTATATATTATGGATTAGTATATCCTAGTGTTATTTTATTATTATTTTTTTTTTTTATAATAATGTTATAAAATTATTAGAAAGAAATATGAAAAATATAAGATGTAAAAAACTTATAATTATAAGAATATTCAACGGAATTATATTTCAAAATGGTTAAGTTTTTTTTTTTTTTTTATTATTCTTTTCAAATTATTTCTATCACAATTGTATGAAAGGATAGATATATAATAAAAATAATATCTGAATGTATTAAATATTTAAAAATTTTTTTTAAAATAATAAATTAATAAAAATATAATAATAATAATAATAATAATAATAATAATAATAAAATAAATAATGTTATATAAAAATGAATAAAAAATGTAATTTAATGATATAAAACATAAAAACAAATTAAATAAAATGTATAATAATATACAAATTAATAAAAAAAGATAAATTTTGAAATTAAAAAAATACAAAATAAATATTATTATTTCATGACATATACTTGAAAAATATAATTTTATTATTCTATTTTTTTTTTTTCAATTTTTTTTTTTTTTTTATCCTTGATGTATAAATTTAATTTTAAAAAATTGCATTTATTATTATTTCTTTTTATTTATGTTTTTACATTAAGAGAGAATAAAAAATAATCTCTTCATAATTATATCTCATCACTTTAAGGATATTTTATATATAACGTATGCATCATTTAATATATGTAATATATTATTTAATTACAATAAAATATTTTTTAAATATTAAAAAAAAAAAATATATATAAAATATTTGAAAGGTGAAAAATTAGAAAAAAAAAAAAAATACAAATGTCATATATATATATAAATATATTTTGACAATGTTTTTTTGATATACGTATATATAATATATTTATTATATATATATATAAATATGTAATATTATATATATATAATATATTTTTATGATAGTATAAAAATTTACTTTTTAACGCTTATACAACAATTTTGTGTTATATATATTATATATATAATATATATAATATGTATGTATTTATTTATTTATTTTATATTTTATAAAGTCCTATTTTTCTTCTTACCTAAATAAACATTTTGAAGTATAAAATGGATAAAATTTTGAAATAGCTATATTATAAAATAATACATAAAATTGTATTTTTATGTTTATGCATTGTTATAATATAAAAATAAGATTTGATTCATATAAATATAGAGTGTATATTCTTTTTTTATTTACATTACACGTTGATACATATATATATATATATATATATATATAGTTATATATAGTTATATTTATATTTATAATATATGTATATACAATATATATAATATATAATATATTTATATTTAAGTGTGTTTGCTTGTATATATTTATATTTTTATTTTTATTTATATTTTGATTTTATATTTATATATATTTTGATTTATATATATTTTTCATATATTTATTTGCTCTATGGCTATAAAAAATGGATGACAAATCCTATTCAACCTTTGCCAAGAGAAAAAAAAAAAAGGTGAATGGAAAAATAAATAAAGAGAAATTTAAAAAGAATATTATAAAGAATGATAAGTATGTAAAAGTATCAACATTAAATAAAAATATTAGTAAGAAAACTTTTTTACATACTTTATTTAAAAGTTTTATTAAGCCATATAATGAGAGGAATACAGCATTTTACTCTATTTTATGTATTATAAATAATATTTATAAATGTACTTATTTTAATGAACATCGGTGTTTTATTTGTAAATCATTATATGAAGACACATCGAAGCAATTAGAAGAAAAAAAAAATATTTATTATTATTATAGTAGCGATGGGGATGATAATAATTTCCCTTACAATATATATTATAATATAAGAAAAATAAATTTAAATGAATCCAATAAAACTTCTAAAAATAGTTCAAATAGCAATAAAATTATTGTAACAGCAAATAAAAATAATGCAAAGACATTGAACAGTTGCTTATTAAATGAATGTCCTCTTTTTAGTGACACGAGTAATTTGGAATACGCTGATGAAGAGAGAAAGAAAAATGATGGTACCACAGAAGATTATGATGAAAGTAAAGAAAATGTAAAAAATATGACAAATGTGGAAAATTGTAATAAGGTTAAAATGAATGTAACTTTGAGACATTTTAGTAATAATAATAAAAGTAACAACATAAATAATAATAATAATAAAAGCCAAAACATAAATAATAATAATAATAATAATTATAATAGTAGTGAGAACCAACTATGTGCCTGCCCAGTACAAAATTTTGTTAATGTAAAATTAAATTTTACTAATTCAAATCAATACCATTTCTTATCACATGAAAAAAGTAATTTTGTAGATATATATAATTTTAAAGTGTTTGATAAAATAAGTATGTATGATAAGATATTATTAGATCTTAATCAAAATGAGATTCATCCGAATATATTAAGGACAGGAATATTTTTTAATAAATGTTCAATAACTACACATAATCATAGGAACGTGGATTTGCTTACTGCTTTAAAATCATTTATTAAAGATTATACATTACCCCCATATGAGCCTATAAATAAACATATGAAAATTGTAATAGATAAAGAAATAAATTATATTATTATGTGTAAAAAACATAGTGTTAGTATGGGAGAAGTTATAAGATGGTTTAAAAATATGATATCTGAACATATAGGGAAAAATGTTCTAGAAGAGACTAAAGAAATTATAACAAACAATATTAACAATTATATTCGAACAAAAATAGTCATACCTTCTATAAATATATCTAATTATGTATCAAATCACATTATAGAGAATAATGATGTTATTTTAATATATACATTTGATTATGATATATATCTTTCAATATTAAAAGCAAAAAGAAATGGGAAAAATTTTGAAATAATTTTAGTTGATTCAGAACCTTATAAAAATTCTTATAATATAAAATTATATACCAAATTAGGAATATCAGTTACTTATACCTTAATTGGTGGCTTATTTTATAATATTAGAAGATGTACAAAAGTGTTATTAGGTATTGATGCAATTATACATAATAGCGTTTATGGGCATGTAGGTACTAGTATCATTTGTATGATGTCTAATATAAATAATGTAGATGTATATATTGTTTGTGAAACGTATAAAATAAGTAATAAAATACTTATTGATAGTTTCAGTATGAATAATATAAATAATAATCTAGATATATATGATTATATGTATATGCATCATTATCATCATCATTCTAATCCCCATAAATGTGATCATAAGTGTAATAAAAATGTAGAGGGAGGTACCAACTTTAATAAAAAATTAAATAACTTTATACATTCTTTTTCTGATATAAAGAAAAACAACATTTTATTTAATAATATAAATACAAAATATAAAAAACCGACCGTTAGATATGTTTCGACCTCCGTATCTGCTTTTGCATTGAAAAAAAAAGCAGTAACTAAAAAGAAAAAAAATAAAAAGGAAGAATGGGAAGGGGATGATGTTAGTGCAGTAAATGAGGACAAGAAAGTGAAAGACTTGAATGATGTGAAGAAGGAAGACGTGAAAAATGAAGATGTAAAAAATGTGAAAGACGTGAAAAAAATGAACGACATAAAAGAACAAAGGGAGCAACTTGAGGACGAATTAAAAAGTTCAAACAAAACTTTATTTAACGAATGTACTGCCTCTTTAGAAGACCAAACAAGAGAAAATCTAAAAGAAAAAGAATCACAAAAATTATATATTCAATACTCAAATGAGCGAATTACTAATGAAATGAAAATGCAATATGAAAGTAAGATAGAACATTGTGATAATTACAAATCATCTTCTTATACACGTCATATAGAAACAACGAAATTACATGAATCTACAGATACATTAGTAAAATGTGAAAATACTACTAATAATAGCGAATCAAATATAACATGCTTTACTAAAAACTTTAAAGAAGAAAAAACAAATATAACAGATGTACAAGAAAAACATGTTTGTCAAATGAATAACATAAATGATGTAGAAATGGAAAAAAAAAAGTTGAAAACAAAAGAAGAAAAAATATCCTTAAATTATGTTAAAGAAGTTAACACTGTTAGTAGTAATAGTACATTTACTACTGGATCAACAAAAAGTATCTTAAAACAACAAACATATTTATCTCATGAAATAAAAAATGAAAAAACTATGGTAAAGATCAATTATAAAAATATATCTCAAACTATATCATCTGATAATAATAATAATAATAATAGTAAAGTGATTAATAAAAAAAATAAGGTATTTTTTAATTTAAAGAATGATAGAAATAATTTTGAACAAAGTACGTATTCCTTAAATTTCAAAAATCATTTTGATATTAAATCAAGTAATATAAATACATCAACAGATCAAAATATCAATGAAAGTGATAAGGATCAGATGTGTTGTAATGATATTTGCCATTCCATCTGTAAGTCTATTGGAAATGTGAATATAAAAAATGTTTGTACTGATAAACATAATGATACTAATTTATTTACATCTGTATTCTCACATATAAATAAAATTAATTCAAATAATGATAAATCTTTTTATGTAGCAAATATATGTAATGATGTTACCCCTCTCAAATATATTAATTATATTGTGACCGAAGTGGGTCTTTATACAAGTTCAAATAAAAATGCTTTAAATGCTTTTATTCATAATAATATATAATAATCTTATTTATTTATTTACCTACACTTTTTTTTTTTTTTTTTTTTTTTTTTTCAAAAAATAATAAATATATATTTTCATTTTAATTTATATATTCTTTATTTTTTCATTACTATGATATCCGTTTAATTGTATAAATATATATTCATATATATTATTTATATATATATTTATTTATATTTTTTTATTAGCTATTTATAATAATATATAGACATATTTTTATTTATTTATTTACCTTTTTATTTATTTATTTACTTACCTTATTTATTTATTTATTTATTTACCTTTTTTTATTAGCTATTTATAATAATATATAGACATATTTTTATATATTTATTTACCTTATTTATTTATTTACCTATTTATTTATTTACCTTTTTATTTATTTATTTATTTACTTACCTTTTTTATTTATTTATTTATTTACTTACCTTATTTATTTATTTATTTATTTATTTATTTATTTATTTATTTATTTATTCATTCATTTTACTTTTTTATTTTAATTTTTTTAGAAAATATATTGTTAAATTAAATTTATTCGTTATATATATATATATATATATATTTTTATAAAAACAATAACATTTTTTGTTAGATTTATTTTTTTTATTCATTCTGAATGAACCATAAAATAATTTCATATCACATATATACCCTCATATTTTAATAGAATACCATGGAAAAAGAAAAAAAAAAAAAAAAAGACAATATTTATTATCTTGGTAATTTTAATATATAAATGTAAAAGACGTATAGTTTTATTATACATATTTTAATAAATATAAAGATATGAATATTTAAACAACCATTGTTATCATTTTACAATAACGTCATTATCATAATATTTTAACATTTTAAAAAAAAGACATTTTTAAAAGATTAATACATACAACTTTTAATCTGTTCTTATAAAAAATAATAAAGAAAATGAAAATATTTAATTATTATGTATATAAAAATAATGAATATATATATAAATAAGATCAAAAAAAATAATTATAAAATATAAAAAAAAAAAAAAAAAAAAAAAAACTAATTTTATATAATTCCAAAAGATAGACTCAAAAAAACACATAAAAAAAATATTTCTTCATAATTAGCCTTATGAGGTGTATCCAAAAAAAAAAAAAAAAGAAGAAAAAAAAATTATCATTCATTCTACTAAAAATAAAAAAAAAAAAAATATGTATTTGTTATATTTTATAAGGTTTATTTAAAAAGTTTAAGATATTTAAAAAATGATAAAATGTTAAGATAATTAAATTATAAAAAGTCATGATATATTTAAAATAAAAAAATATATAATATAAATGCAAAAAGGAAAAATAACAAAAAAAAAAAGAAAAAAACAAAAAAAATTTAATTTATGTAAATATATATATATATATATATATATATATTAGACTTTAATGTCTCTAGAATAATTGGAAATGTTGTTTTTATCTTTTTTCACATCATTTTTAATTTTTTTTTTATTACTTACATCTGAAGATTGCATAACCAATGCAAGAGAGAAAAAAACAATAACACCTATTATATAATACATGAGATATTTTTTTATATGTTGAATGATTTTATTGAAAAATGATGAATTATTATGGATATCTTGTCCATAAAATAATTTATTATATAAAGCTGGATTTTCTGAAAGTTTGTTTTTTTCATCTTCTTTTGAATGTTCATGTTGACTTTTATATAAATTGTTCTTGCTGTTTAAGGAAACAACATTTCTCAATAATTTCATGAACTCATTTTTAATATCATCAGGGATGTGTATATCTTCATTATTCTTGTCATATAGTCTGAATCGGGAAAATAATATATATATACATTCATATATTATATATATATATATATATTTACATGAAGAAATAAAAAAAAAAAATATAAATAAAAAAAATTTTAACTTACATTTCGTTATTTATAGGGGTATGTTTTTCTTCCATTTTTGGTATGCTGTTATCCATAATTGGAAGTATATTTTGCGACACATTTGGAATAGCCATATTTGCCATTTGGTTAAGTGGATTATTATTTAATATTGGTATATCATGGTGTTCCTCCTTTTTTATATTTTCTTTATGGTTGTTATTATTTTGATGTTCTTCATCATGTTTTTCCTGGTGTTTTTTATTATGTTCTTCTTTATATGGTTGTTTATGATGTTCCTCATGATGTTCATGGTCATGATTTTTTTTATGATGATCTTCATGAGCTTTTATTTTTTTCTTGTTATTTTTTTTATTATTTTTTTCTTTATCCTTTTCTTTTTTTTTTTTTTTTTCTTCTTCTTCTTGTTCTTCATCATCATTCTCATCGTCATAATCATCATCATCCTTTTTTTTTTTTCCTTTTTTCTTTTTATGATCTTCATCTTCGTCGTTTTCTTCGTCTTCCTCTTCATTCATATCTTCATCCTCATCATCTTCTACATCATGAGAATTTTTTTTTTTTTTATCATCTTTTTTTTTGTCGTCTTGTTTATTTTTACTTTTATTTTTTGATTTATCTTTTAAATCATCAGATTCTACATCATCATCGTCTTCTTCGTCATCTATATTGTCGTCTTCATCAAATTCATCTTTATTTTTTTCCTTATCCTGTTTTTCATTTTTTGTTTTACTTTTATCCTCTTTTCCTTTATCTATCAAACTTATGGAATTGTGATCATTTTTATGATCTTTGTGTTCGTCATTCTCCTTTTCTTTATTATTATCTTTATTTTTTTCTTTGTGTTTGTCTTTATTTTTTTCTTTTTCACTTTCTTTGTCATTTTCTTTATCGTTTTCTTTATCGTTCTCCTTTTTTTCTTCTTTAGAAACGAAGGAAAAACCTAACAATATTTAAAAAGCACGAGAGTAAAGTTAACATTTTTTTTGTTATATATATATATATATATATATATATTATATATATATTGTATATTTGTGTATTTATTTATTTATTTGTTTTAATTTTTCATCTTACCCAAAAAATTATTTATATCATGTTTTCTATTTTTAGTATTAACTCTTCTTAAGGTTTTTATTTGTTCATTGTTCTTCAATATAAAATTCTACGAAATAACAAAAATAATATATATATTATATATATATTTTTAATATTGTGTATGATATTATTGAAGCTTTTTATTTTTTTTTAATTGCTGGTATCATAAAAATTTTAATAAAGATACATTATTACACGTGGAAAATATAACAAACAACAATATATACATTACAAGAAATTTTATTAAAGGTATATTTGGAAAAATAAAAAAATAAAATATACAAACGTGATATATAACTAGATTTCATAAATATATCATTATATACACATATAATATATAAGACAAAAAAAGTATACAAAAATATAGATTTAAAAAAAAAAAAAAAAAAATTATATGATTTGTTCCTTTTTTAATTTTTTTTTTTTTTTTAAATGATATAAAATAAATAGTACGAATAAAAAAACGATAAAAAATTACTTCTAATATTTTCATACGTTTGAATTAGCTTGAGATTCTCTTAAGGAATTAATATAGTACAATATAGCCAAATAGAATATTCTCATTCTTCTTCTTCTTCTTTTTTTTTTTTTAATGGTTTATCTTATAACAATGAATTTTAGAATATCATGATTTTCTTCTAAAATTAATAGCATTTATAAAATACGGAAAAGTTATTTATAAAAGAAAAATAATAAAAATTATATAACAAATTAGTTCTAATGATAACACCTAAATGATGATAAAAAAAAGAAAAAAAAAAAAATGGTGGCAATAAAATTGTCCTATTTGTATATATGTATAAATATACAATAAAAATATATTTAATTTTACACTGAAGTTATTTTAGACAAATAAAACAATAAAAAAAAAAAAAATAAATAATAAAATAATAAAATTGATATTATTATATATATATATATATATATTACTTTTCTATAATATCGTGTTTTATATGATTATCATATATTATATTTGTTATGCACATCTATGCATGAAATAAAAATAGCAAAAAAATAAGAAACATAATTATAGTATATTACTAAATATATATATATATATATAATATATATTTATATTTATATTAAAATGTTGTGTTTTATTATTTTTTATAATATATTTTATTTTATTGTACGTTTCTTGAAATAAAAATATTTTGAATAATAAATAGAAAAATATAAAAATAACAAGATTACTAAAAAAATCATCATAAATTATTTTTTCCAAGAAAAAAGCTTTTTCACTAGTAAAATGAACTTTGTAAAATAGTAATGTGCTTCTACCCACTCCACAATGTAATCATAGCAGTACATATCACCATTATACCTGGAAAGAAAAAATGATTGGAATAATAAATAAATAAATAAATAAATATATATATATATATATATATATATATATAGACATATTCAAGATATAAGCGTTAAAATGTTGAATGATAAATATATAATGGATGAATCAAATATGTATACATATCAATGTATCTTCAATATGTTGGAATTTATTATTTATATATTGATTGAGTAACACCACATACATAATATGTATAAATATGCATAAAGTACATTTTTATTTATTTTATTTTTACCTGAATGCATTGCTTATTTTAATATCTTTATTTGAGTTTAAGAATTTATAAAGGAGGGTGTTATATTTTTTTTTATGAACTGAGGAAACATACAGTATCAGAGGCAACGATGTAATATTCAAAAAGTTGCATAGATCTTTTGCTTGATCAATATTAAAAATATAGAAATTTAATTTTATTTGGTGCTCCGTTAAAATTCTATCTACTTCTCTAAAAATGCTTATCAAATTACTGTATAGAAAAATTATACATATGAAACAAATAATATTTAATAAAATAAATATGTACATACACATATATATATATATATTTAACACGAAATAAAAATGACTACTAATAAATATAATACAATATCGATATATCGTCATACAATATATATTTCCTTTTTATTTAAAAAAAAAAAAAAAAAAAAATTATGAAATAAGAACATACGAATTTTATTTATTTTTTTTTTTATTTAATAAATCCTACTTGGAATCTGTGTCCCATTTAGCATATACATACAAAACAAAATCTTCATTTGTCTTTATATATAAAAAATCTTGAAAAGATTTAAAATTCTTATAATTTATTGATTTATCTAAAATATAATTTTTCTTTTGATTATTTTTTTCTGTTGTCAACATCTTATAAAATTGTTCATAATTAAGTTCTTTTATATCACATATAATATTTCTCCAAAAGAAAGAACATAACAAAAACAA
>NC_031490.1:421430-451662 GCF_001602025.1 Plasmodium gaboni | reverse complement strand
AAAAGAAAATATTATATAAAAAAATAATAAAAAAAAAAGAAGAAAAAAAAAACCTACAATTCAAATTCAAATTCTAATTCTCATTCCCAAATAAATTGGAAAGAAAAAAAATTTTTTCTTCACCCATTATTAAATAAAATAAACATAAAATTAATGTAAGAAAAAAAAAAAAATTTTACAAATTTTAAATTATTTCTTATATATATATATATATTTAATAAGAGAGAAATATTATATACATAAATATTTTTATTTTTTTTATAAGAACTAAAAAAGGCAAATACTTTAAAAAATTAATAAGATATACATCTACTTTTGTCAAAGTAAAAATAAAAATGTATATGATGTGAGGTATGTGTAATGAGAACTTTAATAAATACTTAATATTAATAAATATAATATATATATATATATATATATATATATATATTTATTTATTTATTTATTTATTCATTATGTTATATGTTAATAAAAAAAAAAAAATAATAAAATATATTGTAATCAAAGGACACAAATATGTATATAAAACTATATATAATAATACATATGTGTATATTTATATACATATATATTTATTTACATATAATTGTTTAAAATCGTAATATAATAACGTAAATATTCCTTTTATATAAAATAAAGAAATAAAATGATTTTAAATTCATAAACTTGTTAATAAAAAAATGATATATTTTTTTCATTAAATAAAATCGATATCAATATGAAACATTGATTTATTTTTAAAAATGTTTAAATTTAATTCACTCATTCTAGATACAAGAGATTTTCTTTTTTCTAAATTATCTTTTATATATGTAAGAAATATAATTTTGGTGTCAATCATTTTTAAGAGTTCTAATTTTTTTTTATATTTTATGGATGAACCATGACTATGTAAATGTTGATCTTCTTTAATATTTTGTTCTAATAGATGTTTTAATTTTTCTTTATCCATTTCATTATCTTTTAAACACGATTTTATACCATTATATATTTTTAATTCCAAATCTTCATGGAAACCTTTACATAAGAATATTAGATGATTTAATATTTTGACAGATAAGGAACCATTAAATTGAAAATTTTCAATATTCATTTCTTTTTCCATTTTTTCCATTATATTATCTGTAAAAGGTTTCATCTGTTGTTGATTTAATATATATTCCTTCTTACCTGACTTTTTTACTTGTGTATATTTCATTTCATTTGAACTATTTGTACGTTGCGACTTTTGTTCCACATATGTGATAAGATTATCATCTAATGATGAAGAATTTCTTTTTTTATTTTTTTGTTGTTTCTTTTTTTTATTATGTGAGTTTTTGTTTTTTCTTTTTTTATTTATTCTTATTCTAAAAGTATCATCCGAATCGTTGGACGATGAAGTGGTTGACCCATTACTTCTAACAGTGCTTTTATATTTAATACATTTTTTATTTAGGTCACCATCATTTTTTTTATGGCTTCTTAAAATTTCACGATAATTTTTTCTAACTTCTTCATCACTACTATAGAGTGAATGACTATCTTGTGAATGGTCTTCTGTATTAGAGTCTGTATTATTCTCGGTGTTATTATCATGTGTATCATTTTCTGTGTTATTATCATGTGTATCATTTTCTGTGTTATTATCATTTGTATTATTTTCTGTGTTATTATTACCAGGTGTATCATTTTCTGTACTATTATCATCTGTGTTATATCCCTTGTTATATTTTGTATTTTTCTCTGATTTATTTACTGATTTATTCTTTCTTTGTTTATGTGTACCTACTATATTTTTGCTAATATTTTCAACACTGTTTTTATTTTTCTTGTTATAATTTTGTTTTTCTTCCTCAGAATGAACAAAATTTGGATTATTATTATCTTCCTCATTTTCTTCTTTAAACTTTTTCATTTCTTCTACAATTTGATGATTCTCCTGAACATTCATGTTGTGTTTTAATAACTTATTTTTTTTATTTGTTGAAGAATATACGTGTTCATCTAATATATTAAGGTGGAATATTTTTTCAAAGAAGAACATCATATTTTCATTACCTTTTTTTTTGAAAGATATAATATATAAGGTAGTAAAAAACATTTTAAAGAAATATGATAAATTTTTTTCATTATAAAATATTCTGAATAATAAAAAATTTAATTGTGTATAATAATATTTGAGAGATTTCTTTTTGATATAATCATTAATAAACATATGATAACTTATATAATTTTCATTAATTATGATATTATGTTTATTTATATGATTATAATCAATTAATAAGAAGAGAATAATAATAGTTCTAATAATATATAACAAAACTGAATGATTCAATATATCATTACTCAATTTTAAATTCTGTTTTTTATTTTCTCTTTTAACATTGTTTATTATATAACTTAATTTAAAAAACTTTTTTATAGATGGAATAATTTTTTCTAGAACATAATTTTTATATTCATTTTTTTCCATCAATATAATTGTTATTAATTTATAAAACGTATATTTATCATATTTCATGTTGAAAATGAATAATAAAGAATTTATCATAAAATAAAAGTTGTCATTTTTCAATATAAGATTATTACAATTTAAATTATTCGAAAAGAAAAATTTATATTCATCTGAATAGGTTGATAAGTTGTTTTGTTTAGTATTATTTGATTTTTTATTTTTAATGATATATTCTTTAATTTCTTTATTTGATATAATATAAAAGTATTCTAATATTTCAAGTTTTAATACTTTTATATCGTTTAATTTTTTATCTTCATTTATTATATCTTCTGTGCTTTTATTTTTTATATGTCCTGTATATATATCTGCTTCCTTTATAGACAAATAACTGTATATTTTTTTAAACGTTTTAAAGCTCAAATATTTTATATATTTATAATAAGAAGAATTAAAATCATTATTTGTATATAAAAGACAAATTAATTTATTTATAATCATACGACAATTATCTATATCAAATTTTAAATAATTGTCACAATATGTTGTCTTCTTATTAGTTTTTTCCTTTTGTGTTATAATATAATATAATATTAAAATGTTAATATATAAGGAAGAAATTTCACGACTTTTACTATTTTTCTCAATATCATTAAAAAAAAAAGAATTTCCTATATTATTTTTATTGTACAAAATTAAGGGTAAATAATTATTCTCTTTTATATATGTCTCATTAATATTTTTTAATGATATATGTTTGAAATGCTCATCATTATTAAAATTATTTGAATTATTATGTTGTATATTATAATTAATATTGTTTTTAACATATCCTTTGTTATTTTGATTGATATCATTTTCTTGATCTAAATCACTATTGTATTTATTATATTCATAGCTAACCATATTATTATGTGATATATTATCTTCTACATTTAACAACTCTTCTATAATATTTTCATCCATTTTTATTTTATCTAATACATTTAGACAGTAATTATATATTTCATCCAACTTGGATCTATCTAATATACATTTCATACAAGAAAAAATAATTTTTTTATTTGAGTATGGTGAAAAAAGTATATCATATATTATGAATTTAAAATTATAATATAAATTATTTGTTTTTGATATATTTTGTAATAATTTTAGAAAGATATAAAATACATTTTGATACAACTTTATATTTTCTTCTAATTCATTTAAGGTAATATTTTTATTATTATTTTGATGGTCATCATTATTTTTCTTATGGCATGCTACATAAGATGTTACTATATCTTTATCTTTTTTTATATTATAATATTTAACATTATTTTGAAACGTTTTTGTGTTCTTATCATATATTTGTTCTTTATTCTGGTGAATACCTTCATTTATAATTTCTATAGATTTTAATTTATTAAAAGATAATTTTAAAATATAAAAAATGGACACAAGATACTTTTCTATTTTCACATCTTTCGATAAGCAATGTAATAATATAAGAGATGTGTTTAAAAATATTTTATGATCATAATAAAATTTCTCTTTTTCTTCTATAACTAATTTGATATTTTGTATAATGAAAAAATAAAAATCATCAAATAAAAATACTAAACTTGCATTAAAAATAGGATATAATATATCCATCCTTAAATTTCTCAATTCTTTAATTATTGACAAATTATTTTTTAAAATCTTACTATACACATTATCTTTATTGTTTAAAAATAATTCGTTAATGGTATTATCCACGTTTCTTTTCTTGTTATAAAACGAGTGCAATTTTCTGATAAATCGACTTTTATCGTCTGATGACGCACCTATATAATTATAACTACTACTATTATTATTATTATTATTATAATTATTGTTATTATGTTGATTGTCATATTCATTATTATTATTATGATCATTACTTTTATTCATGTTCTTCATGTTATTACTTATCCTTTTCAATTTCGTGTGCTCCTTAATATCTATATAGTCATCCAAGCTAGTAATATAACTTTCGTCATGACCAAATATCATATCATCTGTATAAGATGTAAAATATTTTAATACAAGGTAATTTTTTTCAAAAAAACTTATAATTCTTTCCTTTTCAGCATTTACTACATTATTTACACATTTATTTTTTTGTCCTTCTTCCTCTGACATTTTATCACATAACAATTCAGGATCATCATTATTCAAAAATGAAGAGCTATTATTGTTGTTATTATTATACACATTATTATTTTGGATGTTATTGTTATAATTATTTTTATTATCATTTTCATGGTCATTCTTATTATTATTATCATCATCACTTTTTATGTCTTTTTTTGAATCTCTTTTTTTTTTTCTATAACGTTCTTCTTCACTTTCCTTTTCTGAACAAGAAAGATCAATCACATCCATTTTTTCAACATTATTTTTATTTTTATCGTTTGCTTTTTTCCTTTTTTTTTTATTATTATTATTATTTTCTTGTTTTTTTTTTCTTCCATTTCGATAACTCTTGATATGTTTGTAATCATCCCATTCTTCATCATCACTATTATCATCATCACTACTATCATCTTCATTATAATAACCTTTTTTATTACCACCATATTTGCTTTCGGTTCTTTTTGTCCTTTGTGCTTTTTCCACCTTATCATCTTTTTCATTATTATGTTCCTTTATATTTTTATCGTCTTCTAACATATCATGATTATTTTGTTTTTCATCTAAAACTTCTTTTTCGTTTAAATTTTCGTTTTCATCTAAAATTTCTTTTTCGTTTAAATTTTCGTTTTCATCTAAAATTTCTTTTTCGTTTAAAATTTCTTTTTGATTTAAAATTTCTTTTTGATTTAAAATTTCTTTTTGGTTTTCATAATTTCCATTTTTTTCTAAAGTTGCATCAATTTCCTTCATATGGTCCTCCTTCAATTTAAGAAAGTTTTCAAGATATTGACTTACATTTCTTTTAGTAGTTATAAAATTTGTTAGGAAGTTTAAAAAGTTATACTTAAGAACATACTGAAGAAAATATATATGATATATAACGTAAAATAAATCTTTCTGTAAAAATGATTTTTCATACATATTTTTAAAAAGATATTTTTTTATAAAAGAATATGTAATCATAACTTTTTCACTATATACATTTTTTTTTAATGCTTCTATAAAACTATCAAATATATCTACATATAAAAATAGAAAAGGTTTTAGAACTTGTTTACAAATATCGAATGATGTATCATTTAAATTCATTTCATTTTCATATATAACATTTATTATTTTTTGAAAAATATAATCATATGTATATAAATATAAATGTGTAACTAAGGCAAAATATTCCATATTAGTTCTACTAATAATATAGTATACTTCTTTAAAAAATAAACAAATATATTTGTCTATACATATATTATTATTGCTCTTAACAAAATTTAAATAATTCAATTCCTTTTCATCAGTATCCAATATTTCATTTCTTGTTATACTATATTGACCTGGAATATTTGTAAACAATTTATTATTATATATATACATTTCATCTACTATATCATGATATATTATATAAAAAATACGTTTGATAGATGTGAATAATTTAGACAAAGTAGAAAACCTTTTGGACCCATATTTAATAAAATTGGTTAGTAAAACATTTCTAATACTTACATCATTTGTACTTATATAAACAAAAAAGAATGATGACAAAAACATTTCTTGGAAAGTATCATTATCATGTAATGTTTTTATAAAATTTAGATAGTACTCATAATTATTTTCATAATTCAAATTTTTGTAAATGATAATATTTATTAAAAGTTCATAATAAAATAAACAATCACTAAGATATAATTCTTTATTACGTTCTTTTATATTTTCGTTTGTATTTCTTTTCTGTTTCTTATGAGACTCTAAATGGTTATGTGAATAATTTTTGCTATAGCTTCTATTACTACTATTACTTTTATGATAAATATTATTATGATTATTATTACTATCATTATTATTTATAATACTAGAAGTATAATTATTGTTTAAATAATTTATACTATCTGTTAATATTCTATCTACTAATGTATTCATTTTATCCTTGTATATTAAAAAGAGAAATAATAACAATTCCTTGTAAATATTTTCATTATTATGATTAATATAATAATTTTCTATGAATTTTTCTATTAAATAAAAATTTATATTTTCAAAGCAACTTCTAAAATATATAAACAAATAGAAACAAGAAAATTCTTTATTTAATGATTCAAGATTTTTTGATATATTTTTATCATTAGAAGATGTGCACTGTTTCGTTCTTAAAATCGTTCCTCTTTGTTCTTTCTTATTATCATTAACATATTCTACAATATCATTGTTTTTATCACTTTCATAGTTATAATTTTTATAACCTTCATCCTCTTGTGTATTTTCTCTTTCATTATAGCCATCATATATGGTGACATTTCCATTCTTCTCAAAATATTCTCGTATACCTTTTTCATCATTTTCATTTAATACGAATAAAGAATCTATAGCAAATTTATTATTATTAATTAATAGGACTTCATTATTTATTTTTTTATTTTCTAGACATAATAAGAACTCAAATGTTGGATTTTGTTTTACATAATATATTTGGTTATAATTATTTTGATTATATTGATATATGTTATATAAGGACTGATAAATTAAGCAAAAGGAATATTTGTTAATATAATTCATTAAATTTTTTAAAAGGAAATCTAGTATTTCTTTTTCATGTTTTATAATATTTTTTAAAAATATTCTCTTACAACATTCAGATATATTTTCAATAAACTGTTTTTTATTAATTCTATCACATCCTTCTTTTATAAAATATTCATACAACAGATATGTTTTTTGTAAGAATTCCATAATTTCATCATTCAAAAGAAAATCATCAAGTTTTTCTTTACAAAAGAAATTTAATATAACCAAATTTTCTTCATTGTATAAGTTTTTATCTTTAAAAAATGTAAGAGCTATACTTTTTAAACTTTTATAATCACAACCTTTTAAACATATGGGATCATCTTTTATAGTATCTAGCCATATCTTCTTTTTTTCTTGAACATTTATATTAGAGTTTAATAATTTTAAATTACCTTTCAAAGTACTCATATTTCATTTCAAAATATATAAAAAAAAAAAAAAAATAATAAAAAAAAAAGGAAAAAAAAATTAGTATAAATGAAAAATAAAAATAATATATTATATATAATACTAAATTTTTAAAAAGTACGAAATCATATGTACACACACATATATATATACATATATACAATATTATTTCAAATATATATCATAATATATAAAATATAAATATTGTTATTTATAATAAAAAATTTTTATATTAAATTATGAATATTTCAAAAATATCATAAAATTCTTCAAAAGATGATAAAAAGAATTATTATTTCATATTAATAAATATCATTTCAGTATAATAAAATTAAAATATAAAACTATTATGAAAAAATATATACAATACATATACGTACATATATATATATATATATATATATTGTAATATAATGATAAAAAAATTTATAAAAGAAAAAAAAACTACAGCTCTTTAAAGTATTCTTTCCTTTTGAATATTCATATAAATATATTCCATTGTAAAAGGAATAGAAAATATTATATACATATATATTTAAATATATAATAAAATTTGTAAAGCCATTATTTCACTAATTTTTTTCGATTCATTTGTTTATTCTTTTTTATTCTTTTTTATTTTATTTTATTTATTTTTTTCTTTGTTTTTCCTTTATCATTTAAATATATTATGAAAAATTCATGATGTATATTCAAGCATATATTAAATAAAAGAAATAAAATAAAAATAAAAGTAGGAAAACATATTAAATGCAATATTGCTAAAAGTCTAAAGAGTTAAATATTTGTGCAATAATTTATTTATATATTTGTTCATATAGTTTTTTTATCTCTTATTATATTATTGTCTGTATAGTAGATACTATATGTATAATATATATATATATTTATTTACTTATATATATTAATTTTAACTATTTAAATAAACAGTAATATAAAGGGAAAAATTAATATAGGAATAAAATCTTCAAAATATTCATCAAAATAAGTATGCTATTTAAAATTAAATATGAAAAGTATGAACCACAATTTTATAAAATGATAAAAGTTATATATTAATCTTAATTATTGCAAAAAATATTATATTAAACATAATTTTTTTTTTTTTTTTTCATATTAAGATTCATATTAATATAGTGTGTATCTATACCAAAAAAAAAAAAAAAAAAAAAAAAATATATATATATTATAATATAATAAATTATTTCACAAATAATTGAATTATATACTAGTTATTAGGTTTATTAAAAAAAATGAAAAAAAAGAAAAAATTATTAATAAAATATTAAATATCAACAAATAAACTTTGTACATATATATAAAATATATATACATAATTAAAAAGGTGACAAAAAATATATTCTACTTAAAAAATATATTGTAGTCATGCACGTACAAAAATAAAATTAAAAACAATGTATTAAAAATATATATATATATATATATATATATTTAAGAAATACAATATATTAATATGTGCGCTTCTTAACAATATAGAAAAATACATTGGTCGTATATTTTATCAAATTTTAATTCAATTTTCTTGATTAATTTTTAAATTAACTAAAATTCCTGATCCTTTTATGTCTTTTAAATATTTATCGCACAAAGGTACAAATCGTAATCTATTATAAATTAATAAATGAATATAAAAAAATATATAATTATATATTAAATGATATTTATATAATAAATATGGATATAATACGTTTTATGCTTAATTTTATAATTACCCTTCTCTTAAGCATTTAACTGGAAAGCAGGCGCAAGCTACTATTTCACTTTTTACAGTATCCTATATAAATAAATAAATAAATATATATATATATATATATATATATATATAATATATATAACCTAAGGTATATATAATTTATATTGTAAGCTACTTTGTATATCATATTGATCTAAACTTTTATTTATATGATCACATATACTAAACTATTAATTTTATAAAAAAAAATAAAAATATAATATTTTAAACTTACATATGCCTTTAATTCAAATACTATAAGAGCCAAGGAAGGATAAGATATTTTCATTTGGAAAGCGGATGGTTTTGACCAACTACAAAAATAAAATAAATAAAAAATATATATATGGATAAATAAATATATATACACATATATACATACATACATACATACATACATACATATATTATTATTATATTATTTTATTTTTTTGTGTGATGTATTTAAAATATTTTCGTACGTACCAATAATTAATGTCATAAAAGTTAACTTTTGCAATTTCAGTTTTAAAGTAATATTTGTTCTCATTATATCCATGAATGGATATAGTAAGATATAGATAATAAAATAAATTATTTGCTTTTTTTAATTCTTCAAATGTTTGATAAAAATTTTTGTTTTTATATTTGGTTGAATTATTTTTATTGGAATGTGTTTTATTTCCATTATTTGATGTAGTTGTATTACTACTACAACTATTGAAGCTACTACTATGTGATAAGGATGAAGAACATAATAAGAATGATTTATATTCTGTTAACATATCTTCATATTTCTTTTCTACATTTAAACATTTATTATGTATATAATTAACATCATCATTATCATTAATTTTGTTAAGAAGTAATTCATAACTAATATGTTTATTTTTATTATCATCTGACTGAACATCTGAAAAAAGTATGTTTTTTTTCTCTTTTTCTAATTTTTGTAAATCTTTCCAGTTCTTTATTTTCTTTTTTATTTTTTTATGTGTTTGAATTCTTTGAATCATATCCATTTGAAATAATTTCTTCTTTAGTTTTTTTTCTTGATATTTATTTTTAATTGAAAATAATAAATTTATTTGATGTAATGACAATATTTGTAAATCTAATGATAAGGTATTATAATCTTGTTTTTCACTAAATCGCAACAATTCAGGTTTTAAAATATAACCAGAGTGTTTTCCACCATTTTCTAAAAACCTTCCTTTATTTAATAACATACTTAATCCATTATATTGATAATTTAATGCTACAACTTGTATACCTGCATTCCAAAATATTAAAGGATTGAAATTAGTAGACGCTAGTCGTGTTCCTGATGGATAAACTCTTGTTAAGGTTTTTTGATTATATTTAATAATTTCGTTTTCATTTTTTTTAATTAATTTAATAAATTTATTTTCACTAATGGAACATATTTCATTATAATTTCTGGTTTCATAAAAATTTCGAAACACATATCCTTTTAAACAAGAATATTCATTTAAGAGATTGTTATTTTTTAAATTAATATTATCTGTTTTTTTTAAAATATATTTTTTCTTTTCATCAAAATCTTTAATTTTATCTTTTTTCTCAACATTTAATGTATTACAAGTTCTATGTTCCTTCATATTATTATTATTATTATTATTATCGGATGAATCATTATCCATATTATTATTATTCCTTTTAATATTTAAAACGTTTCTAGGTTTTTTTCCATCTTCCACAAATTTACTGTGTTCTTCTTTATAGTTTACTTTTTCAATAGATACTTTATTATTACTCTCATTGTTTTTCATATATAATTGTTTATGATTAATACTATCCTGATTATATTTTTTTTCTATACTTTTTTCTATGTACTCACCAAAGTTTTTCTCCATTTCATACTCATCCTCATCTTCATCAAAATTTTCAACATCTACATCATCATTATGTAATAACTGGCCTTCACATTCTTGTTGAAACATATCCATATCTTCATTATCATAATCTAATTCATCATTTTCATCAAGAATATCAGACATATAATTTAGTTCATCATACATAACACTTTGTAGCCCTTCAAAAAGATAATAAAATCCTGAGCTATCATTATTTTCAAAATGCTTATATTTAACTAAAAATTTATTTTTACAATTATTTGGAGTTATATTATTAATTTCGTCTGTTGTTTTAGGTATATATAATTGGTTACCCAATATAGATATTAATATTTTAGCAATTAAATTTTTATGCTTATTTTTACAATGAATTTCTAATGATAAAATTATTGGATATGGAGATGTCGTAAAACCGAACATTTTACATGCTATTAGAGTATCACAAAATAAAATAGAAGAAGTTAATTTATATCCATAAAATCCATGATACACTACTATATTCTTATTAAAATAATAACAATCAAATTCTACACATCTACATCCATCTAATAATATATATATATATTGTTCTATATTACTAGTACTAAATATTTGTTTTCTAGCTAAATAACTATTATGACTACTATTAATCCAGTAATTACATAAGGGTAAATTCATATTTTGATATACCTTTGCATACTCTGGGCACATAATACTATTTTCTTTTGATAATAAGAAATAAACTAAACCAATCTCGGTTAAATATTGATTATCATCATTATTGATAACAAATGGGATATTATATTTTTTAATAATATTTAATAATTTATATATAACATTAACTTTTATAGGATACATATTTGGTATATTTTGATTAATAATATTGACACAGCTACCTACATTATCATTATTATTATTGTTTAGATTAGATTCTTTTTCATCTTTTAAATTATGATGACATGTCACATCATCATCATTATTATTATTATAAATATTATCATTATGTGTATTTTTTTTATTAACTACTTTATTTTGATCACCATAAAAGTATTTATTTTTTAATATATCCAATATTAAAAGATAATCTTCATCATGTATTATAGAATTATCAGAGAATATTAATGTATTGGATATATCCATATTATATTTTATATTATCCTGATTTATATCATGGTTACTTATTTTTTTAATTATATTACAATCATAATTATTACTAATTGATTCATTTGTTATTTTATTATTATTATTATTGAAATATGTATTATTTTCCTTAGACATAATATTGCCTTCATGTTTGCTAGAGTTATTTTCTTCTTTATTATATTTATCTCTATCAATAGTGTAATTATTATATATATGTGAAGCTTTTAAATTATCGTCATTTTTGTATTTTATGGAAATATCTTCTGTTTGTTTATTTTCATTAAAAATTTTATTATTATATGTAGATGGATTCATCATGTCTAAGTAATCTGCACCATCTTCATTTTTTTTTTTTAATTGTAACATTTCTGGACTTTGTTGACACACCAAGTTTGAGTTTCTATAATTCTGATAATAATTATTAAATATAAATTCTTCACACTTCCCTTCACATTGTATATCAATTAGGAATTCAATAAATTTTTTTTTATCTATATAATTAAATTTTTTATCTTTATATTCATTAAAATATATAGAAATGTGTGTATTTGAAAATATATGTTCTAATATTTTCGTAAAACCTATATAATTTATGACAGCTTTATTTTTATATATAGAAAAATAATGATATAATATTTGCATATTTAAATATATATTAAGACTTCTCAATATAATATATAATTGAGATAATGTTAAAGCATTAATATCTTTTAATCCTGATATTATATAATTATCATATAATTTATTACTTTCATATAAAAAGGATTTCATTTTTTTCTTTCCATTTCCTTTATTAACTAATTTATATTGATAATACATAAGACCAAATAACCACATTTTCCATCTTTGTATATCTAAAAAAGTTAATCTTAAATTTCTTTGAGTACTTATAATTTCAATAGATAAATTCTTATCATCTTCTTTCTTTTTAAAAAATAAAGATTCAGAACCATCCAAGATTTTTATTATATCACAAATATATAAGGATGGGTTCTTTTTCTCACTTAATTTTTTCTTTTTTGAATTCCATCTTATACAATAATTATTAACATCTAAATAAAAAAATTTTAAGGTTTTCTTTTGAAATATATTATTATTCCATTTATAAACATATTCTCCCTCCTTCATTTTTTCTAAGCATATTGGTAAATATGCATGTGTTAATACATTCTTTATATCAAATGATAACTTAGATTGAATACTGTTGTCGTTTTTATTATTATCCATATCATTTTTAAGAACTTTTATTTCAGACGTTCTCTTATTCTTCTCATTATTATATACCACATCCTTTCTTTCATTTTCATCATCGCTCATAATTCTACCTATTCTTTTATCTTCATTTCTTTCTACTATATTATTATTATATCCATATGAATCAATTTTCGCACTAAGGTTCATTAGGGCTCAAAATGTAAAAAAAAAAAAAAAGAAAAAAGAAAATGGAAAAAAAAAAAAAAAAAGAAAACGAAAAAGAAAAAATTAATAGAATAAAATGAAATCAAAAAAATATATAATATATAATAATATAAATATTATATATGTATTATATATTTATAAATTGTGATCATTAACTTATAATAAAGGAATAATATAAAATCACAAAAGGTATATTCATTATTATATATAAAAAGAAATAAAATCATACATTAGAAAAACGAAAAAAAATAAAAAAAAACATATATATATATAATATTTATACTTCATTGAATATATATAAAAAATTAATACATTGAAATCACACAAAAATAAACATTTACAATAAATTATTGTTAAAAAAAAAAAAAAAAGAAACAAATAATACATAATATATCAATTCAATGAAAAAAACATTAAACCATCATATCAATTAAAAAAAAATAATATATGAAGGAAAATATAAAGAAATGAAAAAGAAAAATATACATGTATTAACATTTATAATATATGATTATATATACACTTAATTTATAAATAAAATAAGAACATAAAACAAAAAAAAAAAAAAAAAAAAAAAAAAGATAGAGAGTAAACTATAATAAATAAATGGAAAAATAAAAACATGTAAATGTATAGTCAAAAAAAATATCATTAAAAATAAACTTCCTCTGAAAAATCTGAACCAAAATGTATGAGAATTTTTATAAATTTAATTTTTTTTTCTTAAATTGTTTATAAAATACATATACATATATATATATATAATATATATATATAATATATAATATCATGTGTATATCATATGGCTATTAAAATAATATCAGTGAACTATAGGTTTCATAATATTTGAAAAAAATATATTCTTCAATTCATATAAATAATAATAAATTAAAATTTATAAAAAAAAAAAAAAAATTATTAAAATGAAGACATATATATGCTATATATTTTTATAATATAACACTGATATAAACAGGAAAACAAAAAAAATATAATTATATATATATATATATATATATAATGTAATTTTTAATAAGTATTAATTTATAACATGGTAGTATAAAACGCATAATGTATTTTATAATGATCAAAGAAAGTTTAATAATACATTTATATACTTATAATATATAAATAAATAAATATATATATATATATCTTACATATTCTATAAAAGAAATATATTAAAATGTAATATTTTTTTATACACTATATTTATAATATTTATATGGAATTATTTATAATAGAAGGATATATTAATTATTTATAAAAATAACATTATATATATAATATATATATATGAAAACATAACAAGATTAATAAATTAATATTTCATGTTGTATAAGTAATAAAACACAATTAAAAATCAAAATAAAATAAAATTTAAAATTAAAATTAAATTTAAAAATTTTATCAGATATAAAATAAAAAAAAACTGCAGTAATGCGTATACATATAAATTAGACAAAATTTAACTCGCGTCATGCAATCTAATAGGATTATAAAATATATATATATATATATATATATATATATATATATATATATATGAAAATTTTGTTACATGTTTAATGATATATTAGGTGTATATAATTTTTGTATAATAATTTAAGCTTATATAACATTAATCATAGAAGCTTGTTCAATTAAAGGAAATAATATAAAATAAAATGAAATAATAAATTTTGTTTTACATTAAAATATATAATCATACTTCTCTATATATGTTAACATAATATATACTTATATTCATATATTTATTGTGACCCTATAAATAACTATTTCATATGTAATATACATATAAAATATTTGAAAAATTATTAATAGACATAAAAAACATTTATAAAATATATTTATTAAAAAAAAAAAAAAAAAAAAAAAAAAAACATGTGTTCACATTATATAGGTATTTTTATTTTTTTTATGTGTGTAAGCATTTTAATTATATAAAAATATATAACACATATATTTATTTATTTATATATATATATATGTATATCATTAACACGTTTATATATTATATCATTACATTGTGATAAATATTTATTATATACGTAAAAATATATAGATGAATATAAAAAAAAATATATTCACATATATATATAATATGTATTTAAATGCTCATTATATATATTATATATATATATAATCATTTTTATATATATAACATGATTTAACTTATTGATATAACTAATTAACATATGTATTTATTTTTCTGTGCATAAAAATACATTCCACATTTGTTATTAATTATATTGATTTATTACATTTATATAATAATCTTATATTTTTAAACAATAAAAAACATTCATAATTTTTTTTATTTTTATTGTCCTTAGCTAAAAATTTGTTTACCATTAAATTATAAAAATATATAATATTATATATGTATAACTTAGTCACAGATTTATAATATTTAAACCGTTAATATTATATATCACATATATGTATATATATTTAAATATTATTTCATAAATGTTTATTATTTAATGTTTTATTATATATAAGATGAATATATATCAAGTATAAAAACTAAAAAATATAAATATGTATATATAAATATTATTTATGTATAATATTATGTGATAATTATTAACATATAAATATAAAATTGAATCATTCAAAAAAAGAAAAAAAAAAAAAAAAAGGGGAAAAAAATATATTGTATTTTTTAACCATATATAATTATTTTTGTTTTTTTCAAGTTATTTTATATATAAATATATGATAATAAAATATAATTTTTTTAATTTTTTTATAATTAAATTTATTAAAATAAAAAAATTAATAATATATAAAAAATCATAGGAAAGATACATTTTTTTAAAAATATATATTTAAGAACAATCTTTTATAATATTACTACAATCATTTCAAAAAAAAAATTTTGTTCTTATAAAATAAAATATGTTGTATACATAATATATATCTTATATACATAATGCAACATTAATTTATTTTTTACTATAAATAATATATATATATTTATATAAATAGGACGCTTTAAATAAAAATAAAATAAATAAATAAATAAAAAAAAAAAAAAAAAAAAAATTAACGAACTAAAAAAAGATTAATAAAAATTATCTGAAGTTAAAATGTAAAAATATATAAAACTTATAAAAATTAAAAAAAGTCTTTAAGTTCAAAATAAAGAAAAGGAAAAAATTTTAATTTAATATAAATTTATAGAAAAATAAATTGTTTATGTAATAATAATATAACAATATTATTCTCTCCTTTTTTTTTATTTTTTTTCCCCTTTTTCTTTTTTTATTATATATATTTCATATTTTTTATAAAAAAATAAAAAATACAAAGTTGTCCATAAAATATATTTATAAAAAGTTTTATAAAATTAGTATTATTATATATGCTTGACTTATTTTTTTTCTTTTTTTTTTAATATATATAATTTTAAAGGTTTTAGAAATATTTTTTTTTTTATTTATTATATTTTTTTACGATCTTTTGTAATATTTCATATGAATTATATATTTATTTTAATATTTAAAAAAAAAAAGAAGAAAAAAAATGTACTATATATAATAAGGGGGATATACATATAATAATAAATATTTTATAAATGATTTATATATAATAAATTTATTATGGTAGACTGACAATATATTTTAATTTTTTTTTCTTTTTCTTTTGTAGTTATTCCATATAATGAATTCATTTTATTATCATATAATCAAAAAAATAAAAAAAAAAAAAAAAAACAACAACAACAAAAAGAATAAGAATAAAATTCTTAAGTTCTCGTTTATAAGATAATTCTTATTTTTTTTACTTCTATGTAAATTTTTTGTATTTTTTAATTGGGTGAATAAAAAAAAATCGTCATATTCAATCTTTATTTTTTTATACACCTACTGTTTATATATGACCATGTTGTATTTTATTACATTATAAAATTTATAAAATACAAAATAAAAGGGCTAATTCAACATAATATATATTTATGAGATTAAATATTTTATTTATGTGTTTTAATAAGGGTTTATTATAATATATATATATATATATATATATATATATATATATATATATTCATATATACTTATTTCCTTTTTTTTGTGCATAGGGTTAAATTTGCTTTTACATGCCTTAGTATTAAAATAAAATTAAGAATAAAATATATTTTTAATTATAAAATTTTTTATTTAAATATATAATTGAGTTTGTCTTAAGATTCTCTTTTAATTAGAAAAAAAATGAAA
The DNA here is from genome assembly GCF_001602025.1 of Plasmodium gaboni. Lineage (NCBI taxonomy): Eukaryota > Apicomplexa > Aconoidasida > Haemosporida > Plasmodiidae > Plasmodium > Plasmodium gaboni. The sequence goes on along the minus strand of NC_031490.1, from coordinate 433,746 downwards.
AAGGAAAAGGAAAACCTTATTCCTTCATAATAGATAATTTATTATGTCATTTACAGATAAAAAGGTATAATGTATAATATATGAATGACTTTTTTTTTTTTTTTTTTTTTTTTAAAGGAAAATTACCACTTAATTATACCGATTTTTAAATATATCTTATAAAATATATACAAGAAGATAAATCATAATATGTAAACATGCTTTTTGTATAGCCAATTTTTTTTTTTTTTTTTTTTTTTTTTATTCCCGATGTGTGCAATATAAATTTTCATTTATCTCATATGATCATCCTTAAGTGTTTTAATAAGAAATAAAAAATTATCTATATTTGAAAATTATAGAATAAATCTTTGTCTCTCTGTGTATATATATATATATAACAATTTTAATTTTAATATATTATACTTCTTTTAAGAATATTTATATAAAAGTCGAAACATGAAAATGATGAGAAAAATAAATAAATAAATAAATAAATAAAATAAAAGAAAATAAAATAAAATGAAACGTTCTTTCTGACATTTACATGAACTCTTAAAGAAAACCAAATATATATATATATATATATATATATATGTATATATATTTGAAACCATATATATCTAGTGCAAAGACAGTATATTAAATTTTATTTCTTATTACCTACATTTCTCTAATGAATAAAGAAAATATTGAAAAACTAATAAATATAATAAATTTATTAGATAAAATATCTACGAATAAACAAGATAAAAATAGTTATGGTGAGCATAATGTAAATAAATTTTTTTCAAGTGAACTATCAAAGACGTTAGATAGTTTAGAATATGGAAAGAGCCTATTCCCATTATGTGAAGAAAAAGATAAAGCAAGTTCAAATATAAATAAAATAATTAGTAATTTTAAAACAACTAAAAGTTTTTTCTACTTTAATAAGTCCTCCTCATTAAATAAAGATGAAAATATAGGTGAAAATATATATCAAAATATAGATGAAAATATGGATAAAAATATGGATAAAAACATATATTCAAATGAGCATTTAAGAAAAAACATATATTCAATCTCATCAAGTGTAAAAAGTTCTCATAGAAAAAAAGATAATAAAAATATAACGAAGTACAAAAATAATGTTAATATAAATGATACCGATATTCATTTGAATACAAATCAAAAAAATATTAAATATAATTATTTAAATGAAATACAACTGAAGGGAAAAAAATTCAAACGAGGAAACAGTTTTTCATCTTCTAGTACAATATTTTCATTTATCAAACTAAAGACAGATAATGTAATCGAACAAAGATGTACTTCTAATGCATTGAGAAATTATTTTAGTGATACAGAGCTTTTATCATACAAAAATAATTATAAAAGTAAATATAATTTGTTAAAAATGTTAAAGAGGGACGAATTAAAAAAATATGAACAAGAAAAATTTAAGATTCAGAATAAAGGAAGAAAGAATCAAGTTGAGAAAGAAGAATTAATCGAAGAATTCGAAGGTATGTATTAATATATATGTCTCGATGTATATAAATATATATATATATATATATATATAAGACACCCTCACATGCATATTTATAATAATAATGGTACTTAGTTTTGATTTTTTTCCTATTATATAGATGGATGCATTGATAATAATACCATAGGACAATTACTAGAAAAAATAATAGAACACTTGAATATTAATTTGAAGCATGTCTTAAATAAATTTAAAAAGGAGGTATCAACAATTATATAATTATATAATTTTTCTTTTCTTTTTTTTTTTTTTTTGAGATTCTTTTATTTTTTATATAATTTAATTTTTCTTTTTTTTTTATAATTATAAAGATAAATAAATTATGTAAACTTAACGACACCTTAAGTGGAAAATTGGAAAATGCCCTAGAAAATAACGATGAACAGGTAAAAAAAAAAAAAAAAAAGAACTAACTAAATAAAATATTATTATATACGAAAATATGAGAACATACTTTTGAATTATAAGAATTATATATTCTTATTTGTAATATGTTAATCAATTGATATTTTATTTTTGAAGGCCCAAGAAATAAGAGATTTAAATAAGAAAATACATTTAATAAAAGATCAAAAAACAGAAATGCATAAAATTATTGAAGATTATGAATTCAACATGGTGAATACAAAGGTAAATATTTTATTAAAAAAAAAAAGAAAAAAAAAAAATGGAAAATATATTATACATAAAGAATATAAATTAAAAATGTTCACAAATCTTTACATATTATATTCATTTTTTCACAAAAGAAATTAGAAAACTCACAACAAAATTACGTAAAAGAAATAGATAAATTGGATGACGAAATAAAATATCTGAAAAACGAACTGAATATGATGAAATCTACAAACCTTAAAATAAAGGAAGAAAAATTACATTTGAAGGATAAATTTAAGAAATATAAGGGCAAATTTCACAACGAAAAGAACAAAGTACGTAAACAAATAATATATGTATATCAATTTGGATACATTTTATTTTAATATTATTATTATTTTTTTTTTTTTTTCATCTTTTCTAGTTGCAAAATGCAAATGAGTTAATTTTAGAATTAAAACTAGCCCAAAATGAAAGAATAACGGAGAAAAACTTAAACATTATAAATGTAAGAAAATAAAAGAAAAAATTTTAATAGAACAATATTTTGTTTTATATCAAAAACGAATGTCTTACATATATTAAAAGGTTTTATGATTAGATCTAAATGAATAAAATACATTCAAATGTACGAACATATATATATATATATATATATATTTTATAGAATGAATGTTCCAAACAAAGGGAGATATTTCCATATGAAAAAAAAAGGAAAATTATTATCAACAGGTAAATAATAATATAATAATTCATTAATAAAAACATAAAAAAAAGTTTAATAATTAAAAAATTCTAAATATTGTTCCTTTTTTTTTTTTTTTTTTTTTTGTTAGATTTAGGAGCGACACTATATTGGATAATTTTGAGAGGATCAAAAAAAAATTATTTGAAAGTAACGAAAGATGTTATATTTTATCTAAGACTAATTTACAACTATTCAAAGGTATAAGGAATAGAAAGAAAAAAATATATACGATGAATAGAGAAATGTCTCATCTTAAGTACATTTTATTGAAGGGAAAAGAAAGAATGAGTAGATTTACTTTATTGGATTCGAGGGTAATACACAAATTAAAAATGGAAAAAAGATGAAAATGAAAATAATATGATTATATTTTTAGAATATCATAATTTTTTTAATATTTTATTTTATATTTTTTTTTTTTTTTTTTTATATTGAATAGGAAAATACAGAAGGGCTCAGAACCACTAATAGTAATGATTTATATAAAGGTCTATGTAAAGGTTGCTACAAATTAAAAGATGAAAATGATACAATATCAGAAAAATCGTATAACAATAAAAGAAGTAATAATATGATTGATGAAAAAATGTTATATGAGAATTCTAATAATTTTGATCTCATTTTAAATAACAAGAATAATGAATATAATTTATTAAAGTATAGATATGAAGTACTATACAAGAAATACATAAAATTATTAACAACGTATTCTTGTAAGAATCAAGATTTTACATTTAAAAAAACAAAAATAAAGGAGGAAATTATTCCTAAGAAGGATGTGTTTCATTCTTTTTATGTTAAGAATACGAAAAGTAATATAGAAAAATGTCATTCTAAGGATAACAAGTTAATAAGTTATATAAAGGCAAAGGTGGTAAACAAAAAAGATATGTACAAAAAGAAGTTTAAGCATTATGCGGGTAAAAAAAAAAAAAAAAAAAAAAAAAAAAAACCAACTGGAATAATAAAATCATATATATATATATATGTAATAATCTCATACATTTATATTAATATATTCCAAATTTGTAGAATCCAATAATTATAGAGATTTGGAATTTTATATATCTAATCATATATTAAATAAATTAGATATGAAGGATATTCTTAACATAAGATATGTTTATTCTTATGGAAATAAAAATGGTAGCTCAGTATAATCTCATAATATAAATTTATACACACATATAAATAAATAAATAAATATATAAATAATTTTTTTTAGTAGGTAAAATGTTATGTCATAATACGTAAAATTCATTGGACCATAATAAGCGTATATGTTTAAATATTTATATATTGCTATATTTTAATGAGTAATAAATTTCATTATGTTTCATTTTATACAAAAACAAAATACATATAAAAAAACAAACATATAAACATATAAATAATTAAATAATTAAATAAATAATTGAAGAATAATATCAATTTGTTTAATATTATTATTAATTCATTTAAGTCATAAAATGTTCAAGGTTGACATTTTACAACACTTCAGGGATATATTCAAATTAACATTATTTTTATAGTATAATAAATTGTAAAATAAATATATTTATATACATATATTTTATTCATATATAATATTAAGTTTGTATATATATATATGGAGATATTCAAGGGCAAATATTTTGTTTCAAGAATATAAAGGATTATATACTATATGTATTATATATATATATATATATATATATATATATATATATATATATATATATAAATATACGTATAGATATAATAATATTTTTTGTAACGTTTATAAATATATATCTTTATATGCTTATTTATTAATTTTTCATTTTTTCCCTTAAGTTTCATGTTTTTATATGTTGATTAGATTATTTTCCTAAACAAACAAATAAATAAATATATATATATTATATATATTACATATTATTCTTTTTAAAATTAATTTTTTTTTGGTGTTTTTATTTGATTATATTAAATTGTGCTAGTAACCTTTATGTTTTAACCGAATTTTATTAAGAACAATATTATTAAAAAAACAGAAAAAAAAAATATTTATACATATATATATATTATTATATTTATATGCTTATATATATATATATATAGTACATAAAAAATATATAAAAATAATTATTTTAGAGGTGTTTAATAGGAATATAAAACGTGTGAGTAAAGGGAAGGAAAAATAACTAAGAATGAAAATATATAAGAGTACTTTTTTATTAATTTTTGAAATATTTATATTTTTTTGTTACATTTTTCAAAATGAATTTGTTAAAGGTTCGTATGAAACCAAAGGATATCCCTTAATTCATCTAATGAATAATAATGAGTATACAGGTTCTTCAAATAATTTTATTAAGAATAATTTGATAAATTTATTATATATATATAAAGATGTAAAATTCGATGAGACGAAGACATTAGGAATAGATTCTTTTTTAGATATAGAGGATGATACAAAAATTGAAAGATTAATTAAAGAAAAGATGTTATATATTAATAAATATATAAACAGCCGTCAGATGATAAAACATTCTGGTTTTATATATTTATATGAAATAATTGAAAAAAACAATTTTTATTTTTTAATACATTTTCTTATGACAAATAATAATAATGGTTTAATTATAATATTACCAGAGGATATGTATATAAATGTAGACGAATATTATCGTATAAATAAAATAAACAAATTGAATGATGAAAAAAATAAAAATAAAGTTATTAGCCAAGAATTATTAGAAAAACGAATAATATTTATTCAATCCTTTATATTAAATATGAAATTACAACAATCAATTTATTTTATAAAAAATAATAAAGATATAGAAAAAATATATGAAAATTATCAAAGTAAATTTGCATATTTTGATTTAACAAGAAATGTTAGTATTAGTCCAATATCTAAAATACAAAATGTATATAAAATGAATTCAAAAAGTTTATATTATTTCCTTAATAAAAATAATAATATACATATTAATACTATATTTAATAAACAACAAGATAACCAAACATTTCTTTTAACTAAACAAAAGACAATAATTATTTGTGTTGATTTTAATGTGTTTAATATTTTTAGTGATTTACCTTCAAATACTACTTTTACCAATTCTAGTCTTATTGTTATACAAAATTTAATTAAACTTTTTTATGATGTATATAAAAAAGAACAAGTAAATTATAATATTTTATTTTTCTTTACAAATTATTATTATGGTATTCAAGATTTTTTAAATTCAGTAAATTCTATATTTAAAGAAAATATTGAATTTATTATATGTCTAGATAATTTAAATAATTCAGATTTTTTTATATATGAATCTAATAAAACACAACCAGAAAATGTACAAGAATTTTATCGAATCTTAAAAAATATAGTTAAAGATAGTACAAAAAAAAATGTTCCAATAGTAAATGAAAAAATTAAAATTCATAATAAACATTTACCAAGTCTTCATGAATATTTTGTATTAAATAAAATTAATAGCTTTTCTTTATCATCAAACAAAAAAAATAATAACTTGATATTTTTAAATAAATTCCCTATGTTACAACCTAAATTAAATATTAAAAATGTAAAGAATAATATTACCATTATTTTTAAATCTTTATATTTATATATCACACAAAAAAAAAATACCCAAAAAGAAAATACACAACAAGTAGAATCAATAGAAACAAAAGAAAAACAAAAAACTATGATAAATTATATAAATAATAATATCAATTCTAATGAAGATATTAATACTATAAATTATAATCTTAATAAATATAATAAATTTTTTATATATAAAGAAGATATATTAAAATTATTTAATTATTTTAAAACAATTATCAATTCTAATATTACTGATACAAACTTTTTAATTAAAGATTATAAATTGACAACTGATAAAAAACAAAAATTCTTTTATCAAAAATATGCTAATGTAACATTTTCAATGGCAATATCTTATGTGTTCCATTATGTGCATCTTTTATTTGTTGTTATATTTTTGCTTCTTATATATATTTGTGTGAATTATTATTTCGTCCCCATGTTTTATAAAAACAAAATAAAAGCATCATAAAAAAGGAAATACATAAATATATATATATATATATATATATATATATATATGTAATAATTAAAATACATGCGAAAATGTATCAATGTTTTATTTTTTTTTTTAAATATTATATATATTATTGTTATTATCTAAAGGTGTAGAAAATTAAATTATGATCAGAAGAATGTAGAACAATCATAGTAATCTATATTTTTCTGTTCATATATTAATTCATTTTTTCTTTCTTTTGTTTATTTTTTTTTTTTTTTTTTAAAGAAAGGTTTGTACTTGTTGCTACAACTTTTCCCCACATTTATCTTATCAAATTTGTCCCTTTTTTTATTTTAAAAATTATATATATATATATTATTTTTTATTTTAAAAAAATTTACAAATTTTCAATATGTTAACATTAAATTTCTTCATATTCTTTTTTATTTAAAAATTAACAAAAATTATATAAATAGTTCATTTATTTTTTATTATTAAAAATAAAACTTAATAAATAATTATCTGTATATAAGAAATGAAAAAGACAAAAATTAAAAAAAAAAATTAATATATATATATATATATACTCATATAACATTATTACATCATAAATTAATAGTGTAGTTATTAATAAATATACATAATATAATACGTTATAAATAGAAGATTAAATCAAAATTACATATATATTAAAGAAATGAAACGTTTGTTATTAAAAAATTATATTTGGTACAAAAAAATTAAATTAAAAAATGTAGATAAAATTATAATTCAAAAATATATAAATATATTATATATATATATATATATATATGTCTACATAAATAATAAAAAGATAATGCACAGCATTTATATTAAATGATATATTTTTATAAGCTCCTTTAAAGCATACATATAAATAATTAAAAAATAATAAAATGAATAATTACATATATATTGAAAAACATTAAATATTTTAACTTGAAAAAATTAAGATTATTATTAAAGACAAAATAAATTATACATAAATATATGAATACAAAGATATAGATATTATGATATTACGTAAAAAAAAAAAAAAAAAAAAAAAAAAAAAATTAAATAAATAAATAAATAAATATATATATATATATATATATAGGAACAAATATCCAAACACTTATATCTTATATATATTGGTCTTTTTTTTTTTATTTCCCATTATATCTTTATTCCTTGTTGGAGATAATGTATTATCGTTCTCCACTTTTTATATATAAGTAAACAATAACAAAATATAGTCTTCTCGTTTTATTTATATCCTTTTAAAGATTCACATATTAATAATTTAACATTTAATTATATATATATATATATTTTTGACACATTTTTTAAGGTATATATGTATATATTTTGTTTCGTTCGCTTTCAGAGGAATAATTTTTTGTCAAGCACTTTTCTGAGAACAATGACTTTCTAAATTTATAGATGAAAATCCATCAGCACTTATAATATTTGAAAAATTTGAATTAATAGATGAAGTTTGTATTAAACTTTCATTTGTTTGTGTTAAGAATTTATCTTTAATTTTTATTTCAGTTTTTACTTTTACCGTTTTATTTTCTTCTTTTTTATATACATTTATATTTGTACTTGTATTTACATTTGTATTTGCATTTGCATAGTGCCTTAAGCATATCATTTTTTTTCTTAAGGATTTATAACTTAAATTAAAATTAACACAATTATATTTTTCATGTTTCATAGCATAGTCATCTTCTTCATTTTTTCTTTGTTTTCCATATTGTGAATTTCTTTTTTTTGGATCATCTTTACTATTACTAATAACACTAGCTCTTAACAATAAATTGTTTTTGCCCTTTACAATATTATTATTATTATTTGTAACATTTAATAATCTTCTAGAAGATGGATATGGATTATTAGCACCTCTCAAATTCATTTTTTCTATACTTTTTCTTCTTAGAATATCATATTTTTTTTGGACTCTTATAATTTCAAAATATGGATCACTTATTTCTTGTGTATCATAAGAACAAAAAAAATGTTTCATTCCATAAACCACCTTAACACATTTTATATTAATTTTATTTAAATCTAAACAAACATTTTTTATACGTTCATTTGATAAGTCTAATAAATTGTTATTAACAATATTACAATTTAAAATAGCAAGTTCTTCTTCTTTTTCTTCTTTATGTTTATTTATATCATTATTTGTTATATTTAACAATGAATTATTTAAAATATTAGATTTGTCCTCTTCCTTATTTTTTAAATTAATTTCGACGTCTTCTTTTATATTACTATACGATGGAGTATTATTTTTTATATCATATGTATCATTATGATTATTATTATGTTCTGTGATTGATTGAATTACATTATTATTAATTGAGATTTCGAATTTTGTCACATTGGTTATATTATTATTTATATTAGGATCATCTTTCTGTATATTAATATTAAAATTTTTATCAATATTATTACTATCAACAATATTATTACTATCAAGAATATTGTTACTATAAAGAATATTACTACTGTCCATAATATTACTACTTTCCATAATATTACTACTATCCATGATATTACTACTATCCATGATATTACTATTGTTCATAATATTATTACTGTCCATTATATTACTACTGTCCATTATATTACTACTGTCCATTATATTATTACTGTCCATTATATTACTACTGTCCATTATATTACTACTATCCATAATATTACTACTATCCATAATATTACTACTATCCATAATATTACTACTATCCATAATATTACTACTATCCATAATATTACTACTATCAACAACATTGTCATTATTATTTGTGTAACTATATACTGCAAGATTGTTTGTAACTTCTTCTTTTTTCAAAACACTGAGTCCTTTCCTTCCCGGTTTCTTAGTAGAGGATCTTCTTTTTTTTATTATATTTTTCGTGCCTGTTAAAGCATCCATTTCTTTTAAACAATACGTACTACCCTTCTTGTCACCTAACAACCTTTTCTTTGTACTAAATATACCAGTACTACTTCTTCTTCTTCTTCTTCTTTTTTTATTTCTATCATAATAAAATGATTTCAAATAATTTTTGACATTCATTAAAATTTCTTCTTCTCCTTTTAAGGAATAAAAGAATTTATAATACTTTTTAAAATATTTCATTTTGAAAATATCAAAATTTTCATATTTACAAATAGTATATCTTCCTCTTCTTATAAGTTTAAAAATATTCAATGCACAATATATATTTAAAGTGGTTACTATATATTGTTTTACATTTTCATAATATTTTTCATATTTCTCTTTAACAAAATCTAAAATTTCAGGAACCGTTACTCCTTGATTTAATATATCATCCTTTTCTTCTAATCTTCTACTTATATTAATTTTAGAGTTATCATAATTCGAATAAGGATATGATATATTTTCATTTTCACAAGCAGGTGATATTTTTATGGTAATCATTGAGTTATAATTGTTCTTGTGATTTTCTTTAGATTCATTAGCTTTAAAAGAAACATTATGATTTTGTTTGACATCAGAAATATTTTCATCTTCTTTTTGGGTATCTTTAACAACACTACTGTTTTCTTTATTAACGCTATTATTATCACAATTACTTTCTTCATTATTTTCTACGTTATTTGGTTTCTTACTATAAAAATAATATGCGTAATAGCTATTTCTATTGGACATATTATTAAGATCGTTTATGTTATGATTACTATTATTGGTAGTATTATTATGATTATCAACACCTTTAGGTTTATTACTATTAAGATTATCATTAATTTTATTACTATTATTATTGTTATATTCTTCCCTTTTAGTATATCTTATTAAATTCATATCCTTTGAAATGTATTCATTTTTTTTCTTCTCCTCTGGAATTAAGGTATATATATTATTGTCATTCAAATTAACTTTCAACAAAGCAAACATTGCAATTTTTATAATTTCAAAAATAATATTTTTTTTCATATTTTTTAAAAATAAATATTTTTCTTGTTGATCTTCTACTAATCTAAATTTCACAGTAGAACCCATATATCTCCACAATGTATTGGTCGTATAATTTAAATATTCACAAATTCTATCGATTTTTATATTATTATTTCTTAAAGGAATATTAGTATTAAATAAATTCATACTCTTTTCTAAATTAAATTTCTTTGATTTATGACGTCTAATAGGTAAATTAGGGGTACTGATAGTTTTTTCAGTAACATAACAATTTTTACTATTATCACATTCTGTTTTTATTTCAATTTTATTTTCTACATTTTCATTGGAATTAGGAATATTACTATCAGTATGTTCTATTTTTATTAATATATTTTCCTCTTTATTTGTATCAATAACATTTCCATTTATACTATTTATGTCACCCATAGATGACCTTCTCCGTTTTCTTCTTTTTTTCCTCCCTCTACCTTTTTTTGTCTTATCATCAACATATTCAAAATCATAACTACGTGGTTTTCTTATTTTCCTTAAATTATGATAAAGGCTTGCATTATCATCATTGTTCACTGTATTTTCGTTGTTCATTTTTTCTTTTTTTTCTTTATTATTATTATTATTATTATATTTTATATAATATATTTAATGTTCTATTAGATTATTTATTATTTATTCGTTAAAATTTTTGTTGTTCTTCTATTTTGTTTTCCCCGTTATTTTCTATTTTAACAATGGATTGTCTTATGCGTATATTTGATATGTATTATATATATATTCATAAAAGAGATAATAAAATCCATTAATATATATAGTTTTTATACCAATACTGTTTTATAAGACGGCTGTGGGAAGATAAAAATATTAGAAAGACATTCATATATGTAAACATATAAACATAATAATATACACACATAAATATATATATATATATATATATATATATATGAATAACAAAAAATTAATGTCTAGTACTAATGAATGATATTATATCATATAAAAGAAAGTACCTTCACACATATAAGAATATAATATACATATATATGTGAGTATTACATTTTTCAGTATACATATATATTTATATATATCATAATTATCTTTTAAATTATTAAAAAAAATCATTCAAAATTTAATTAAAAGAGTTTTACAACAACACAAGAATGGAAGTTGAAATATATAAATTATAAATTTAAAATATGTACACTTATTTTGCTTCTCTTATGTATATATGTTCTATAATTATTATATATATGTATATATGTTATGGCACGGCAAAGTGAAGAAAATTAAAGAAAAATTTAAACTGTACTTGTTTTTCAATGATAACAAAAAAATTTATAATTCTTATTACATATACGTGCATATATAAATATATATATATATATATATATGTAATTAATATAGTAAACGTTTTCATAAAATATATACATATAAACATAAATATATATATATATATTAAACAAGTCCTATTTTGTTTTATTATA